>NW_006922338.1:727040-800453 GCF_000298275.1 Orycteropus afer afer
GAGCGCGTCCGCACTCGCCACGAGCTGCGACGCCCTGCCCTCCCCACGGAGAGGTCTGGAAGCTGGGCTTCTGGGGAAGGCTCTGGCCCAGGGCTACCCAGCTCCCGGGGAGACCGGCAGCGCCCCCAATGTCCCCCGCAGGCCTCTTTGCACTGCTCTCCTCCTCCTCCGCGGCTCTGCGCCCCTTGGCAAGGAAGGGGTGGGGTGAAGGGGCTCCCGGGAGGGGCGCTTGGTGCGCCTTGGCATGGTGAGGCCACCGTTTTGTTCTGTTCTCGGAAGCAGAAAGTAGGACATCAGCGGCGGAGGGCTGTTCGCAGCGCCCACTCCCGCCAGACACCCCCGCCTGGGTTGGAGGGATGTCTGGGCTTGGCGCGCTGATCGCGTCCCCTGCGCCTGCTCTCTGAGCCGGAGCCCGGAGCTCCCGGTCTCCAGGAGCACACAGTCTGGTTCCTGCGCCGACGTGGGGCCCGGCCGCCTGTGGAGCCGGCTTTGGGCTGTGCACAGGGCAGCCCCGCAGCCCTCGGGTGTCTTGTCCAGTTGGTTAGAGGCGAGCTTCGGGAGGCATCTGAGGGGCCAGTGTGTGTCTGTACTTCAGCGGGGGGGCACGGGACTCTCCAAGTGTTCCTCCAAGTCTGGGAATGCCTGCAGCGACCAGCTCCCGGGATGTCTCGCTTTTGTACTGGTGGAAATTCTCCTCCTGAAATAAATCCTCTGTAAAAAGCCCCAAAGGGAGGGACAGACACACCCTTGGAGGGGAAGTAAGAGGAGGAAGGTGGGGAGGGAGCAGTGTGGGTCTGGCTCCTAACACACCCACAGATCCGGCCAGGGTGGCCCCAGGAGGCTCTCCCATCCGTGTCCTGGGGGAGCGCCAGGCCTCAGCAGAGGGATAAGAAACAGCGTGTTTCCGCTCTGGCCTTGGCCTGGGTCACTCCGCGTCTCCGCAATGGTGTCTGCGTCGCCTGCGGTGCTGCAGGCCGGTGCTCAGGTGCTCAGGGCACCGTGGGGCGCCGACCACCTGGACTGGGTGCACCCTGACTCTGACGCCTCTCTTGGCCCTGCAGGCTGCTGAGTGAGACCGAGAAGCGCCCCTTCGTGGAAGAGGCGGAGCGGCTGCGGGTTCAGCACAAGAAGGACCACCCGGACTACAAGTACCAGCCGCGCCGCAGAAAGAGCGTGAAGGCCGGCCAGGGGGACTCAGACTCCGGCGCCGAGCTGGGCCACCACGCGGGCGGCAGCGCCTTGTACAAGGCCGAGGCGGGCCTCGGCGACGCGCACCACCACAGCGACCACCCCGGTGAGTCCGGAGCGGCCGACTGCGGGTGCACACGGGGCAGGGTAGGGGAGGCAGCAGTGGGCTTTGTGGCTGGGACCGAGGTGAGCGATAGGGATGGGTGGAGAAGAGGGATACTTCAGGGATGCAGAAACAGCTCCCCCGGCCCCTGCCCCTCCTGTGCCATAGCTTTGCTGGGGCCCTGTGCCCTGAGACGGGGCAGCATTTTGGGGATCCCTGCCCTCGGAGAACCTTGCCCCTTAACTCTGTGGGTTTTGTGGGACGCTCACTGCTCACTGCACTGACCCCAGTGCCCAGCAGCACTCCCCTCCCTCCATCTCCACTCGCAACCTCAAGCTGCCCACGTGGTGGTCAACAGTCGGAGGTGCACAGTCAGGCTGGCCGGGTGGTGTTCCCGGCGGCTGAGTCACCACGGGCGAGCTGGTGACATCCTTTGAGACCCGGTGTGTGCAGCTGGGCCACAAGGAGAAGGGTTTGGGGTGCAGGAAGTGTCAGACACACAGGGCTGTGTATTCACCTGGGCCTGCCGCCTCCTGGTCCCACACCTCAGTCTCCACCGAGGCCCTGTTTGTTTCAAACATCCCAGTAGAGCAGCGCTGCGTGGAATTTTCTCAGGCCAGGAGCAAGGGAGGTCTGGCCTGGCTTGGCTGGACTTTCTGCAACACGAAAAGGAACAAAAAGCCGTTGATCTACCTGCGGCTGTTAGGTTGGCCGTTGGGTGCCTCCCGTTCTGCCTGTGCCAGCCCGCCGGCCCCCCACAGAAGGGTCCATTCATTCCTGGACGTGCTCTCTCCCCAGGGCAGACCCACGGGCCACCCACCCCGCCCACCACCCCTAAGACCGACCTGCACCACCCAGGTGGGGGCAGCGGCAAGCCAGAGCTGAAGGTAGAGGGGCGCCGCCTGGTGGACAGCGGCCGCCAGAACATTGACTTCAGCAACGTGGACATCTCGGAGCTGAGTAGTGAGGTCATCAGCAACATGGACACCTTCGATGTCCACGAGTTCGACCAGTACCTGCCCCTCAACGGCCACTCGGCCATTGCCGCCGAGTCGGGCCAGGCGGCCACTGGCTCCTACGGAGGTGCCTCTTACTCGGGGGCAGCTGGCATGGGGGCATCCCCGGTGTGGGCCCACAAGGGTGGCTCGTCAGCCTCGGCGTCGCCCACTGAGGCGGGCCCCCCGCGGCCCCACATCAAGACGGAGCAGCTGAGCCCCAGCCAGTACAGTGACCAGTCCCACGGGAGCTCACCCAGCCGCGCCGACTACGGCTCCTACAGCGCCCAGGCCTGTGTCACCACGGCCGCGCCCGCCGTGTCCGCCGGCTCCTTCGCCGGCTCGCAGTGTGATTACACTGACCTGCAGGCTTCCGGTTACTACGGTCCGTACCCCGGCTACCCGTCCAGCCTCTACCAGTACCCTTACTTCCACTCGTCCCGCCGGCCCTACGCCTCACCTCTGCTCAACGGCCTGTCCATGCCGGCCGCCCACAGCCCCACCAGTAACTGGGAGCAGCCTGTGTACACCACGCTGACCCGGCCCTGAGGGACGCTGCTGCTGGCCACCGGGAGGAGAGCCCTGCAGAGGAAGGGCATGCTTCCTCGACAAAGACAGTCCTGGGGTCTTGCGGAAGATAACTCTCGGACCCTTTGGAGTCTGCGGGGGACCGTGTGTCACTGGGGTCCCCTAGTGCCCAGATCCCCAGACTCAGTGACAGACACGCTTTTTCCTTTTCTCTCTTTGCGGTGACTGGGGACTGGAAGAGGAAGGATGGCTACTGGGTCACTGTCCCCTGGGGGCCCCAGACACCAGGGCATTGGTTTTGCATCTTGGTCAGTGCAGGACAGCCCACGGCCAGAGAGCACGGGTGTCGGGCCGGCTGCGTGCAGAGATCCGGGGCATGTTCCGGACCGGTGGATGATGTTACCGTGGCAACGTGCATCACCCGGGATCCGCCACTCGATCATCTCTCCCCGCAACCCACCCGTGTGCTCCAAGGCGTTTCTCGTCATCCCAGCCCTTCGCAGCGAGGTTCGGCGGTGATTAACCTTCCTTTTCTTATTTTGGAAGCTTAAAACTGTTCGGTTCGTTTTGAATGCTGTTAAAAATGTATTTATGTTCTATGTTATTTTATCTTTAATTAATGAACTCATTTGTGCAAAGAGTAGATTTTTTAAGAGAACCCAAGCTGGGGAAGTTTAGAGGGGAGGTGAGGTTGGCACACCCATCCCTGGGCAGGGGGAGGCTGCCAGGGGCGGACCTGGGCAACCCCCACCCCAAGCTCGGGGGCCAGAAACCCCAGAAGGGAGAAGGGTTTGTCTTGCGCCTTGGATGAGGTTGTGGCCTGTCAGCCACCAGGGCTACGTCAGAGCGTGGAAGTCATGGGCATTACGGAACCTTGGTCCCTGCCCACGCCACACTGAGAGGGACAAGCCCGGATCTTCTGGGAATGGGTGTCTGGAGAAACACTTTTCATCTGCCTGTTAGGAACCGGGCGTCACCTACCAAGCTGTGAAACTAAGTCGTTCACTAACCGTTTCTAGCCCCTTAACTGTACAGGACTAGGCCCGGTTTACCCCGGCGCTTCCTCCGTGAGCCGGGCCCACGCTAACCCGCCTGCCCCGCAGAGACCTGTGCCTTCGGAACGGTATAAATTCAGTGCGTCAGACAAGTGCTACTTTTTACTTTTTCTACTTTTTCCTACCTTTTTCTAAAAAGCCATTTTTGTTGTTTTTGAGTACTTCTCTCTGGGAGGGGGGTGGGAACTTCGGCAGACTCTATTTTTCTGTGTGGAGAGTAGGACGACATCGGCTGCCACTCACCTGCTGTGTGTCTCGCTACTTCCTGACCAAACAGCGCTAACTTTTGTACAGATCGATTTGATAAAATTAAAAAAGGAAAAAAAGAAAAGGCTTTTTATTTTCATGACTTGTGTTTTGTGTGTTGCTGTGGGATCCCGTTTGCAAGGAATTAGGTGACAGTCCTCTGGTAGGGATGGCTTCCCACTTTGACCTTGAACCTCGCCCGCCGACCCAGAGCTGGCGAAGGGCTCCTGAGTCCTCAGGAGGATGTGGCCATTGGAGGTCCCCACTGAGGGTGGGAGCAGCTCCTGGGCCCCAGAGAAGGCCAGACCACCTGCCCTCCTCTCGGCTGACATGACCACCTTTCACCTCTTGGGAAGCGGGGTGATGCATCTTCCTTCTTGGGGGGGCCTCTTCGCTGGCAAAGCAGGTCCAGATGGAGCAGACCCGGCAGGCTTTCCTCCCAGGCGGCCCCCGAGCCAGTTTCTGGGTGGCGGTGCCGTGCGGGGAGCTGGCAGTATTTTGGGGCCCTGGCAGGCAGCCAGCTGGGAGCTGCTTAAAAGCCCTGCAGGAGCCCGGCGGAATTGTCTGCTTGGCAGAAAGCGTTTCTAGGGAGAAAACGGTTGTGGGGAGGTAGCCTCGTCCCCCGCCAGGCCGCGGGGGTGCACACGGGGGGTTTCCCGGGGGGGGGCTGGCCTCGCGGCCCCTCAGTCAGGGATGGGAGGGCAGGTACATTTTCTCGGGTGTCTCAACGTGCATGCAGGGCTAGAGGGTGGCCAGGTGGAGGGGTGCCCTCCCTGCCCCTTGCCTGCCAGCGCCCGCATGGCTGCCCTCCAGGCCCTGCCCCTCGGCCCTTGGGGAGCCGTGTCCTGGCTGCCAGCAGCAGTGTTAGGGAAGAGCCGTCTGATCTACAAGCGTCCTTGAGGTGAGGCTGAGCCAAGCCTGAGTGGGCCGGGTCTGGGGACGGGGCTGCCAAAAGCTGGGCACAGGCCCACCCGCTGTCCGCGTGGAGCTGCCCAGCCTGTGCCACGCCCAGCCAGGGGCCAGCCAGGCCCAGACGGCCCTCGGCACTGAACCCTCGCGCTTGGCTGGCCAAGGCCAGCTCAGCTGCCCCTCCGCAGTGCCGAGTTTGCTGCGGCCGAGCCAGTTTCCCAAGGACCCGGAGGCCCTGCCAGGCGTCTGTGCTTGGCTAGGCTCCGAGGGTTAACTCCTGGGGCTCCGGGCCCTTGCTGCTGCTTGCGGGACCGCCTCCCGCCTGCCCTGGACCCGGCCCACCTTCCATGCGTTTTTCCATGTTTGAGTTTTGGGAAACTTGGGGGAGGGGGCACAGCCACCCCTCCAAGTGCCCACCCTGGCTTCTCCTCTCTCTCTTGGTCCTCAAAGTTCATCCCCACCTCTCCTGGCCCCTCCTCCCTTGACCTGACCTGTGTCTCCTGCCCGGACCTCTTCCTGCCCCCTGAAGTCCCAGCCATTCTTTCCCGGGAAAGCCACATGCTTCTAGAATCCCAGCTAAAAACAGACTCAACTTCCCGGGCCGGATCCCCCACCTGCCTCAGTTTCCTCCAATGAGAGGAGAGTTTGGGCCCCGCCCCCGCCCACAGCCTTTCCAGAATAAGGCCCCGGGAGGTTGCCACCCTCTTGCCCACAGGGCTCAGGAAAAGGGGTCCCGGTTGGAGGCAATCGAGGGTCGAGACTGGCAGGCCACAAAGGGGTGGACGCTGGTTGCTGACGTCAGCACCCAGACACACCACCGCCCTGCCGTGGCTGGCGAGTGCCAAGGGCTATGCCCCATTGTCCCTCCCCCTTGGCCGTCAGGAGGAGCTGGGCAGTCGGGCTCCCGGCAGCACCTTCCCCTGGCTCGCCCCGTCCCAGGCTCAGCAAACCCTTAGCCTCCAAGGGGAGCCCTCCGCCCGGGGGACTGAGCTTGGCCTAGGCAGGGAAGGGACCCGTAGCCAGAGGGCCCTCTGTCCACCCTCCCACCCTCCTCTGAGCTTCCTCCGGCATCGAGGCTAAGCCCGCAGACAGGGTCTGAGGGTATGTGTCTCTGACTCCACTAACAGAGAGTCTCCAGGTGACACCCGGGGGTAGGGGCCTGGAGAGGACCCTTGGGGCAGCCCTCGTCCTCCAGCAGGGCCTGGGGGGTGGCTGGGACAGGCACACTCAATGGACAACCCACTCTCAAGGCTGCTCTGGGCCCCACCCTGCCCCAAGTCCCTGATAGCTTCCCTCAGCTTCTCTGTTCTCCCCAAGAGCGGTAGCCCATCAGCTCGTCCCAAGAAAAGGCCTCTCACCACCGAGCCAAACCCTGTGCCCACAGAAAGGGGAGAGGGCTCTCCCGGCCCCGGCCCTCTCTTGGAGAAGGCCCAGGGGAGCTCCCCGCTGGGGTGAGATGGCTTTAAGGGGCGGATCAACTGTGCGCTGTCAGCTCTGGGAGGCCGAGAAGGTGCCCACAAAGGCAGGAGCTGCCTGGCCCGGCCTCCCGTCGTGTCCTTGTTCTGGGAACAGAGGCCTGCAGCCGCTCTTGCCTGGTCCCTTCCCGCGGTAGCCGGTGTCCTGGAGCCCTCCACGTGAGGGCACGGGGGAGGGGGGCGGGGTGTTAGATGCTCTGCACTGACTCTGAGTTAATTGACTTTTCTGTGCCTTGGTTTCCCCCCATGACCACAGGGACAGCCAGTGGAGTTACCTGGAGGGTTAACCCAAGAGGGCTCGTGTGGCCATGCACATCCCTGCCTGCCTGCTCGGGCCGGTCAGACCTGGCCTGGCTCCCGTCCTGAGGATCCTGGGGTCTTCGTTCCCTGTTGTGCCCCACCCCAGTGACTCGCGATGACTTGTTGGCTCGGACCCCTCCAGCTCAGCTCGGAGGGTCACACTGGGACAGCCCACCTGGTCCAGGGATGATCTGGCTTTCTGTGAGACAGAGCCCTGGTGATGCACAAGGCCCTCCCGGATCCCCCCTAAGGTCCCCTAACTGGGTCAGCAGGCTTCTCCCGGGGAATGGCCCTCGTGGCCTTCAGAGCCCTCTGGCCCTCTCTGCCTGGGCCGTGCAGGCAAGGTGCCCGTGCCCGGCATGGCGACATTGCCCAGCTTGGGGACGCTGCAAAGGGTTAAGGGCGCAGGGGCCGACGGGCAGAGGGGCTGCTGGTGTGGGGCCAAGTGCGCTGGGGGGCCACTGCATCTTAATGAATCATTATTGCCGGCCGTCTTTGTCTTTCTTTATCCGGTGCACAATAAAAGAATTAATTGGACAGAGAATGGCGGGGCAAGGAACAGGCCAGTCATTACGGGCTGCTGAGTGACGGCCGGGCTTCGCTCCGGGGTGGGTTTCGGCTCCAGAATGATAATGGCCAGGAGGATGCTTTGTACGCGCTGGGGCCGCGGGGCCGGGCGCTGCGACGTGGCCATTGTGGGCCGCTAGCCGTGGTGATTTGAGTTGGATGCCAGGGCAGGGCTCTGGCCGAGCTCTCGGGCAAAGCAGGGGACACGGCCCAGCCAGGCAGAGGGTTTATTCATTTTTGTGTCACGACCCAGGGTAAATATTTAGATGTGGAGAGGGCTTTGGGGCGGCACACTCTGCCCTTTGGAGCAACAGGCTAAGTTTTCTTCAACTCGGGGAGGATGGTGGGTTTGGGGGGTACGAGAGGGAGGCTGCTCGCTGGGAGAAGCAGGAGGGGAGGGCAGAGCGATGGGGAGGAGAGGAAGGGGAGAGGGAAGCGTGCAGGGGAGGGGGCGGGGGGAGAGAGGAGAGACCAGGGAGGGGGGGGGAGGAGGGGACAGGGGAGGGGAGGGGAGAGACCAGGGAGGGTGGGGTAGGAGGGGACAGGGGAGGGGAGGGGAGTGGGGGGGGAGAACCTTGAAGGATCTGGAGGAAACCAAGACTGTACCCCATCTGTGGCTGCGCTGGCTGCCTGCTGTAGCTGGTGTCACCAGGGAATTCCCCCCCAAAGACCCCAGATCTCCCACCCGAGTGAATGGAGCTTCTCACAGGTCTGTGGTGTCCACTAAGAGGCCAGAATGGAGGCCACCCAGGGAGGGCAGACAGGCAGAGGCTGGTGGAGTGGGGGGCATGGCATTGGATCCTGGCCCTGAGAGGCTCAGCTTGCCCCATGTCTGTGACCCAGTGACCTCAGGGAGCTGGGTTTGAGTCCTGCCCGGGAGCACCTTGTCCCTGGTCTCCTGCCACTGGCAGGTGCCTCTATTCCCACTTCCTGGTGTCTCAGGGCTGGGCTGGGGGTGGTATTGGAAGGGGGTGTGTGTATCTGCCACTCAGTCAACAACCATGCCCAGGCAGTGGTGTCCATCACAGGCTGTGTTGGCACCCTCTCCAGGTCCACACGAAGGCTCCAAAACAGGGTATGGCTCACAGAGGTTACACACCTTGTTCAAGGTCACTGAGCAAGACTTGAACCCAGGATAGACGGGTAGGCTGTGTCCCTGGTTGCTGCTGGATGCCACACCTGGGCTAGCGAAAGGCTCATGGGGAGGGCAAGCGTGGTGCCCCTGGGTGGAGCGGCTGTGAGGAGCTGATCCAGGTGAGCCCCATCCAAGGCAGGCTGTCTGGAGCAGAGGCCAGACTCGCCTGTGGGTGTGCAACAAGCGTCTGGCGGTGGGGTGGGGCATCCAGAGACCACGCGAGGCACTGTCATTGCCTTCCGAGTCCACCATCTGATGGGGTGTGTGTGTGCGTGTGCATATGTGTGCACGTGCAATGCATGTGTGCACAGGGAACATATGTGTGCATGCTGGTGCGTATGTGGGCACATGTGTACATATCTCTCTCTCTGTGTTGGTGCATATGTGTGCATGTATGCACTGTGTACATATCCGTGCATTCTGTGTGCATGCACACATACATGTGGGCCCATACATGTTTTTGTGTGAGTACATGCATATGTTTACATGCTTGTGTGTATGTGTGTGTGCATGAACATGTTTATGTGTGTGTGCACATATCTGGCCCTGCCTTCCCTCATTCCAGTAGGACAAGTGGACACAGACATGTAGTTACCCCCAGGATGGGGGACCCCTTGCTCTGAGGGCTGTCAGGGGGGTGCCTCGCCAGGTCTTGCATCTGAGCAGGGCCCTGGGAGCTTGTGTCTCGCTCTGTGGTTCTACTCACAGGACGTGAGTGTGGCCAGGCCCAGCCGAAGGGGCAGAGCTGCTGTGCCACGGCCAGATGTGGTCACCCTGCTATCCTGGGTCCTAGGCTCAGCAACAGGTGTCAGCGCATCCCGGTCTGCTCGGGGTTCACAGTGAGCAAGCCTATGGCCCCAGCTCCTCTCATGGCGTTAGGGGAGGACCCCCTGCACATCTCTAAAGTCGGGCTGGTTTCTGTCCACAATCCTGGATCTATGTCATGAAGTGTCCGTGTTCCAGAACATTCCACAGCAGCTGAGCCGGCACCCCTGGGTTGGCTTCTGAGGAGTCTGGGATTCCATTTGTGCTGAAGGTGAGCAGAGTGAGGGGTCGAGGTCACCAGCGTCCCCCCGCACAGGGGCGTCCTGGATGTTGTTGTTAGATGCCGTCAAGTCAGCTCTGACTCACAGTGACCCCGTGTACAACAGAACGAAACACTGCCCGGTCCTGAGCCAGCCCCATGGTCCCTGCTCTACCTGAGCCCAGCCTTGCTCAATCCATCTCGTTGAGGGCCTTCTCCTTTTTTGCTGACCCTCCACTTTGCCAAGCATGACATCCTTCTCCAGAGAATGGTCCCTTCTGACAACATGACCAAAGTAGCTGAGATGAAGTCTGGCTATTCTCACGTCTAAGGAGCATTCTGGCTGCACTTTTTCCAGGACAGATTTGTTAGTTCTTCTGGCAGTCCATGAAACTTTCAGCATTCTTTGCCAGGACCACAGCTCAAAAGCATCAACTCTTCTTCAGTCTTCCTTGTTCATTGTCCAGCTCTCACATGCATATGAGGTGATTGAAAATACCATGGCTTGTGTCAGGCTCACCCTAGTCTTCAAGAACACATCTTTGCTCTTCAGTGCTTGAAAGAGGTCCTTTGCAGCCAATTTGCCCAGTGCTATACGTTGTCTGATGTCCTGACTGCGGCTTCCATTGGCGTGTATTGTAGAACCAAGCAATGTGAAGTCTTTGACAACTTCAATATTTTCTCCATTTATCGTGAAGCTGTTTATTGGACTAGTTGTGAGGATTTTTTTTGTTTTCTTTATATTGAGATGTAGTCCATACTACAGACTGTATTCTTCAATCTTCATCGTAAGTACTTCAAGTCATCTTCACTTTCAGCAAGCAAAGTTGTGTCATCAGCATACTTCAGGTTGTTAATGAGCCTTCCTCCAATCCTGATGCCACATTCTTCTCCATATAGTCCAGCTTCTCAGATTATTTGCTCAGCATACAGATTGAATAAATATGGTGAAATGATACAACCCTGACATACTCCTTTCTTGATTTTAAACCATGCAGTGTCCCCTTGTTCTGTTTGGATGATAGCCTCCTGGTCTATGTACAGGTTCCTCATGAACACAATTAAGTGTTCTGGAATTCCCATTCTCAAGGTTATCCATGATTTCTATGATCTGCACAATTGAATGCTTTTGCATAGTCAGTAAAGCACAAGTCAACATCTTTCTACCATTCTTTGCTTTGAGCCAAGATCCATCTGACATCAGCAATGATATCCTTCATTCCCCATCCTCTTCCCCAGCTTGCATTTTTGGGAGTTCTCTGTCAATGTATTGCTGCAACTGTTTTTGAATTATCTTCAGCAAGATTTTATTTGCATGTGGGGTAGTGCCTAAGACATTTGCTAACCAGAAGTGTGGCAGTTCAAATCCACCAGCCACTCCTTGGAAGGAAGACTGGGCAACCTACTTCTATAGAGATGCCACCTCGGAAACCCAAGGAGGGGTCACTATGAGTCAGAATTGACTTGATGACAGTGAGTTTGTTTGTTTATCTTGGTTTTGTGATATTAATGATACTGCTCAATAATTTCCACGTTCTGTGGAATCACCTTTCTTTGGAATGGGTACAAGTATGGATCTCTTCCAGTCAGTTGGCAGATAGCTGTCTTCCAAATCTCTTGGCATAGCCTAGCGAGTGCCTCCAGTGACATCTGTTTGTTGAAACATCTCAATGGGTATTCCGTCAATTCCTGGAGCCTTGTTTTCTGCCAATTTCTTTGGTGCAGCTTTGACTTCTTCCTTCAGGATCATTGGTTTTTGATCACATGCCACCTCCTGAAATGGATGAAGATCGACCAGTTCTTTTTGGTGCAGTGACCCTGTGCACTCCTTCCATCTTCTTTTGATGCTTCCTGCATCATTCAATATTTTGCCCATAGAACCTTTCAATATTGCAACTCAAGGCTTGAATTTTTTCTTCAGTTCTTTCAGCTTGAGAAATGCTGAACGTGTGCTTCCCTTTTGGTTTTCTAACTCCAGGTGTTTGCACATTTCATTATAATAATTGACTTTGTCTTCTCAAGCTGCTCTTTGAAATCTTCTGTTCAGCTCTTTTATCTCGTCATTTCTTCCATTTGCTTTAGCTACTCTCCATTCAAGGGCAAGTTTCAGAGTCTCTTCTGACATCCACTTTGGTCTTTTCTTCCTTTCCTGTCTTTTTAATGACCTCTTACTTTTTTCATGGATGATGTTCTTGATGTCATCCTACGATTGCTCTGGTGTTCGGTCACTGATGTTCAATGCGTCAAATCTATTCTTCAGATGGTCTCTGAATTCCGAACAAACAGGAGATGGAATGTGCTCGTGACTCGGCATGGGCGGAGGGTCCCGCTTCAAAGGACAAAGGGAAAGACCAGGAAGGCCGAGTTTCAGGCAGGGCCTTGGGAAGCCAGGTGTTTAGTGAGGGGCCCTGAGTCCCCCGAATCTCTGCTGGGGGCACGGGCATGAAGTGGACCCCGAGAAACAGACCCCAGAGGGGTGGGAGGGGGTGGGCACAGCAACAACGACGGACCAGGGGCCGTGTGCAGGGCACGGAGGGTGCTGGGCCTGCTGGGCTGCTTCTTGAGGGCAGTTCAAAGGGCTCTTGGCCTGGGGCTAGTCTCTTCTATCTAACAAAGGGGCAGACTGTGGCCTAAGTTTTCCTGACAGCCCCACAGCCGGCCGGGACCTCGTGGGCAACCCTGGGCAGTGAAGGTGGCCATGGCCCCAGTGGTGGAGGTGGAGCCAGTGCGCGGGGCCTGCAGCTGTAACAAGCGGGGGGGCCAAGGCTGAGGGCCGCCAGCCCTGCTTCATCTGCACCGGGACATCCCCGCCCTCCGCACAAGGCCGGCTCCCGGCTGGCTTCCTGCTGCCAGGTCAGCGGGCGGAGGGGGATTTCCGCAGACCTCCCAGGTTCTGTATCCCGGCTGGTGGCTCAGCTCATCCCGGGAAGCACCTCGTGTGGCCCTCGGGCCACCTGCCCACACTAAAGGCCATGGCGTGCCTGTCCTCTCTCTCGTCCTGAAGGCCCTGCAAGGCCCACGGAGGAAGTGCTTGTGGAGTTAAGGGACCACCCTGAGTGGGGAGAAAGTTCTCTCTGTCCCTCTCTCCCTCTTTCCTCTGTCTCCCTCCCTCTCTCTCTCTCCCTCTATCTCTCTGTGTCTCTCTCCCCTCTCTCCTCTCCCCTCCCTCTCCACTCTCCCTCCCTTCCTCCTCCTCCCATCGTCTCTCCATCTCTTTCCCTCCCTTCCTTCCCTCCCTCCTCTCCCTCCTCTCCTCTGTCTCCCTCCTTCTCTGTCTCTCTCCCCCTCTATCTCTCTGTGTCTCTCTCCCCTCTCCTCCTCTCCCCTCCCCCCCCCACTCTCTCCCTCCCTTCCTCCCCCTCCCCTCTCTCCATCTCTCCCCTCTCTTTCCCTCCATCCTCTTCCTCCCTTCTCCCCTCCCCTTCCTCTCCTCTGTCTCCCTCCCTCTCTGTCTCTCTCTCCCCATCTCTCTGTGTCTCTCTCCCCTCTCCTCCTCTCCCCCTCCCTCCTCACTCTCCCTCCCTTCCTCCCCCTCCCCTCTCTCTCCATCTCTCCCCTCTCTTTCTCTCCCTCCTCCCCCTCCCCTTCCTCTCCACTGTCTCCCTCCCTCTCTGTCTCTCTCCCCCCATCTCCCTGTGTCTCTCTCTCCTCTCCTCTGTCTCCCTCCCCCTCTCCCTCACTTCCTCTCCCTCTCCCCTCTCCTCCTCTCCCCCTCCCTCCTCACTCTCTCTCCCTTCCTCCCCCTCCCCTCTCTCTCATCTCTCCCCTTCCTCTCCTGTCTCCCTCCCTCTCTGTCTCTCTCCCCCATCTCTCTCTGTCTCCCTCTCCTCTCCTCTGTCTCCCTCCCCCTCTCCCTCACTCCCTTCCCTCCCCACTCCCCCCCATCTGTCCCTCCCCTCCCTCCGTTCCTCTCTCTGTCTCCTTCTCTCTCTAGGGTCCCTGAGGGGAGGTGTGCAGGCACCTTCAGGTCACAGGATGCCCGGCCCCTACAGATACATCGCGGACAGAGCCAGGGGTGTGTGTGTGTGAGGGGGTGGCCAGTAGGCGTCCCCAGTGGTGACCCTTGGTGGCAGGGGGGGTAGGGCACTGAGCACCTGGCCTGGCCTCCTCTGCGGCTGTGTCCAGGCAAGGGATGCTGGACAACCTGGCCAGGAAGTGGCTGGCGGGAGCATTTCCTGTCGTTAAAGACCAGCCCCGCTCCCTAGCCAGGCCGAGTGACGTCCCAGTCCTGCGCCCCAGACGGCATCTTCATCTCCAGCTTCAGGGACTCACAGGGTGTCAGGGCTCCGTGGGGGCTGCCCTGGGAGGTAGAACCTGCCGTGGAGATGCTGGCGCTGGTGGAGCAGAGGGGAGGTGGGTGGCCTCTCTGGCTGGGAGGAGAAGCTATGTCCCGCCTCGCAGGGGCGAGGCCACCTGGGTTTCCTCTGAGGAGCAGACAAACTGCATGTCAGTTAGCAACGGCTTTGCTGTCCCCGGGTGTGAGATCCCGGAGGGGGCGGGGGCGGGCCCTCCCTCAGGCACCTGTCACCTGTTCCTTCCATTCTCCAGCTCCTTCTGCAGGGGCGTGGGCGGCGCCGGCCAGAGGATGGATGGGTGGGCGCCCTGCGTCTCCTGCCTATTGCTGTGGCCCCACTCATCGTGAACCGGCCTGGGGGGGCTCACCGGCCCCAGGACCTCCTGGGGGTCTGCAAAGCACACTCACCACCCAGCCATAGCCCCCGGCGGCCCAGGAGATGGAGCCACCTTGTCCCCTCCCAGGGCACACGCCGGTCTTCCCAGGGCCCCGAGGCCAGCAGATGGGGCAGTCTGAAACCCCACAGCAGAAGCAAACTTGGCTACCAGGAGGGGCCACTCCCTCCCACCGTTTGCCTTACTCAGCCGGGCGTCTGCACCTGACAGGCCTCTTCAGAGGGAAGGATGTGGCCGGGAGACCCTGCCTCCCTGGGTGCTTGGTCCATCACTGACTCAGTTCTGGGGTGCAGTGTGGATTGGGAGGACGTGGAGCTGGCCACGTACGTGTCACTCCCCAGCAGCAGGGCCAGCCGTGGGGGGGGGGGGCAGCAGAGGCCGTGGCCCAGGGCACTGTCCCCCGGGGTGGGAGGGTGCTCTGTCCCTGGACACACCCCCTCAGACCTTCGACCAGCCTGTGCTCCAGGGACAGAAGTGGGGTCCCCTCAGAAGCCCTAAGCCCTCACATGCGTGATCTTAGGGGGACTCTGGTACCCCCATTTGCCTCCATCTTACAGGCTGGCACACTGAGGCTCAGACAGGCTCCCCACCAGCCCCCTGGAGGGTAGGAGGAGCCAGTTAGAATGACTGGGTGGGGCATTTTCAGGGCGGGGAACTGTTCCTCCTGACCCTGTGAAGGTGGACACGTAACATGGTATGTCGTAGCTGCTGTCCAGTGTAACTGTGGACGGACCCCAGTCAACAACAATGTAGCAACATCACTGTATCATGTGTGCAAGTGTGTCACATCCATGCACTATAGCATGAGCTGCAGGTGTGGGGGCTGCAGGGGGTCCAGGTGTGTGCAGGGTGTACAAGTGTGTGCAGGTGTGTGCAGGGAGTTGCAAGGGTTGCAGGGTGTGTGCAGGGGTTGCAGGGAGCCATGCAGGGGGTTGCAGGATGTGTGCAGGGAGTGTGCAGGGGTGTGTGCAGGGCGTTGCAGGGGTGTGTGCAGGGCTGTGCAGAGTTGTGCAGGGTGTGTGCAGGGTTTACAGAGGCTATGCAGGATGTGTGCAGGTGTGTGCAGGTATGCAGGGGTGTGTACAGGGGGACTCTCTCCACTATGCACTATTTCTGCAAATACAAACCTACTCTAAAAAAATAATTTAAAAAAAAATCTATTAAATTAAACAAAATCTGTTTCGCAGTGCCCCCCATCTCGTAGTCCTGCTGGACGGGAATCCCGGGGTCCCCATGGGCAGGAGGGTGCTGCTGTGCCCCCCCGTGCCCTCCCACATCCGCAGCAGCACGGTCCTCGAGCCTGGGAAAGACGGGCAGCTGGTGCCCTTCTCTGTGGGGGTCACAGTGAGGTACCAGAGATGTGCTCATTGCCAGCAGTTGGACAGCCAGGGTGACCGTTCTTTTTGCCACCCCTCGGGGCGCTTGCCAGAGACCAGGACTCTTCAAACGCACAGAAAACAGAGCTCAGTCACGTGGGGCAGCGGGAAGGGGCAGTCCGTGAGCTCTGGGAGTTCCTGGTCTCTCAGGCCACCCACCGTCCCTTCCCCGGGGCGCGCAGCTGATGGGACGTCTCTTGGCCCGAGCAGACCCGACCTGTGTGTGAAATACCACGAGGACACCCAGAGTTCCCTTTTGGCGAGTTTTCACTCTGGCACCTGGAACCGTGATCTTGTTTGGGAGCCGGGTCTTTGCAGAGGTCAGCAGTTAGCGTGAGGTCAGGAGGCTGGTCCTCCCCGAGTCCACTCTGAGAAGTGTTTCATACAAAGGGGGAACAGACACAGCGGCAGAGCCACAGACAGAGGAGACAGGCGCTGGGCGAAGATGCAGCTACACACGGCCGAGACCACCGAGGATGAGGCAGCCCCCAGACGCACCGGGCACAAGGAAGCCACAGAGAACGAGGCCCTGCCGATACCCCAGCCTAGCACCCCTCCAGAGCCAAGGCCCAATCTAGGCCTTCAAAGCCCCACTCTGTGATGCTCCATCAAGACAAGCCCAGAGACAAAACATCGTCTGGCCTTGAACCCCTGGAGCCGCCGCGCTGAGGGGCCGCTGCAGGGGAGCCCTGGGGCCAGGAGCTGCTCAGAGCCTTCACCTTTGGCTCCGCGCCCGGCCGACCGTCAGCACAACGGTGAGCTTCACACCCGGCAGGTTTAATCCTGGGGTTTTTTCCCTCCAGAAGTCATTAGTGAGCCTTTCATGGAAAGAAAAAAAAAGCACCGTTATTTTTCCAGTGGCTGTGCGAGCACCCTGGCGGGCTGGGTGTGGCCGGCGCGTGTGACGGCCCTGTGAGCCCCCCGCGGTCGCGGCCCCATCCCAGGCTGGGTCAATATTGACTCTAGAAGGAGGCGCCGGCCGAGCCGCGGCCAGGCCTCCGGCGGAGGAGCGGCCAGGCGCCCGGCAGGGCCGCCGCGAGGGGCCCGCCCGGCTCCCTGGGCCCCTGAGACCACACGGCTGGGGCAGGGTCGGGGTCCCTGCACGCAGCAAAGCTCGCATGGTGGGGGGAACGCCCCTTACATACCCCGGAAGGCTCAATGTGCACGTCTATCTGGGAATGGTCTAAGGTGCTGAGTTCGGTTCTCTTGCCATAGCGCTTTATGGTGACTTGGGGGGGGGGTCGGAGCCCCACCTGTCCCCCGAGAGGGGTGCACTGGGTAGTTGGGGCCCTGGAGGAGCTTTGGGAACAGCCATGGGGCACCGATGCCGTTCAGAGCTCAGAGCACTGAACCGAGGGGTCGCTGAAGACCCTGGAAATCCAAGTGCAGGGTGTTGAGGGACCCTTGGGGCAGAGGGAACCTGCAAAGCCTTGTCAGGCCCAGGGCTCCCCCAGTCAGGATCAAGGTGGGGGCTGAGGGTCAGCGTGGCCAGCTGCCCCCTCCCCATGCCTCTGGGAGCTCGGGGCTCCGCAGGTGACCTCACCAGCTTCCACGTCTGTGCCATCCCGCCGTGAGCTGTCGCCACCAGCCCACTGCACAGGTGGGGAAGCTGAGGTCCAAGGTGGGCGGGGCTTTCCCCAGATGCTCAGCCTTGAGAGGAAGCAGGACCCAGACCCAGTGTGTGGACGTGACTGGCAGCCAGCCTGTCCTGCCGGCTGGGCTCCCCTTCTGCATCGCTGAGCTGTGGGCATCAGGCTTCTGCACATTCTCACGGCTCATAAGGCCCCTTGTGTGCGAGGGCTGGACCACCACCCAGGAGGGAGCAGACCCCAAGAAGTGCCCGCCTGCTCAGATGCAGTCGGTGTCCGGGGCGGGGGGCCCAGTGGGCCCCTGTGAGGACTGTCCGCCTGTCCCCCTACTCCTTGGGTGAGTCCCTGCTGGGCCCTAGGTCCCACATTCTGCAGCAGCCCCTGTGACCACCTCGGATGGACAATCGGAGCCTTACGAAGCTCGCCAGTGTGGGGAGCTGTCCTGTTGGACACCCCCCCCTGCAAGGTGGGTGTGTTCCCACCCCTCTGGCCTCCATCCAGTGCCTCCTTCCAACTCCTTGCTGCAATTCCCGGGAATAAATCAGGCCCCATCCCACAGCTGCTGGGCCCTGGGTAGCATACTGTCTCCGAGGGGAAAGATGGGGCCTCAGCCGCCTCTGCATGGCAGCCTGACCCCAACAGCTTCCCAGCTGTTTCTTGCACGCCTCTTCTGACGGGGGGCTCACTGCCTGTGAAGGCACCCATACCAGCATTGGGTGACTTGGGGCATGGCGGTTTCCCTGAGTCTTCCTCCCTCCTTCATCCATCTTCCTGATTCCTGGGGTGACAGAGTTGGGCACATCCCAAAGCACCTCTCTCATCATTGTCTGTCCCCAAATACGGGGGTAGCCAGGGGCCAGTACCAGGGACCGTATCATTTATGATCTTAAGGTTTGTTCACCAGCAACTTAGCTGGCTAGAGAGGGAAGTGGCTGGTGAGTGAGTGAGTGGGTAAACGAATGAATGAAGGGGTGGGTGGGTGTGTGGTGGGCTCTCACGGCTGCAGGACTTTTTCCACCAAGGAGGCGTGAGCGTGAGCGGCCCCACCCTGCAGCTCCCCCCCCCCCCCGTGGTTTGCTTGCAGCCTCCAACGTGGTCTTGCCAAGTGTTATAAAAATACATCAGACCGCGCCAAAACATTTAGCACCACACTTAATGCTTTAAGGTTACAGGTTAAACAAATTCCTCCCCAGAATTTACTGCACTCATTTTGCTTCAGAGCGGGGCCCTGCCGACAGGAGACAGAGCTCGGGGAGAAATACCTCCCTCTGTGTTCAGGGGCGGGGGCGCGCCCGCAGAAGGCGGCTTCTAGATTTTTACATGAACAAAGGCAGCTATGCAAACTCACCGAAGCCGGTTCTCTGCAGAAAGGGGGTGTGGAGCGTGGGTGCCGGGAACCCCTAACTCTGGGGGAAGGAGGGTTTTGGTTTGAGACGGACATCGGCCCCTCGTTTTCATGGCCTGACCTGGTGAGGGTTTGATTGTCCTGAACAAAGAAGAGAGACGGGGTGGTGTTGGGTTCCCATTTAGCTCCCTGCCAGGCGGGGCTGGCTCTGCCTCCTCCTGTCTGTCTGCAGGGTGTTAATTTTCAGCAAGGACATGGGACGGAGATGGCGATGGCGTTAGCTGGTCTGAGCTCACCTGTCAGGGATGAGGCAGGTGTGATATGCAGAGCCTGGTGGTAGGATGGTACATGGATTCCAAGGACAGAACCACCTCCAATCCCTCTCCATCTGCCGCCCAGCCCTGGGACCTTCAGGGGCTCAGCCCTCTGGTGCCAAGGAGGACACTTGCTCAGCCCTGAAGGGTGTGGGGACTTGAATGTCCCAGTGTGGTCCCCATGGCATGAGCTGGTCTGGTCCTCTCATCCTGGGTGGGGCCTGGGCAGCCCAGGGGGTGAGCCCGCTGTCCACCCCCCAACATGATCTCTAGATTCCACGCTGGGGCGGTGGTTCCCCACAGTACCCTCAAACCCTTCGCTCCGTCTCTGGGCTGTGTGGGGTGCTGGGACCTCAGCCTGGAGTAGAAGGGGTGGAGTGTGGGCTGTGGCCTCTGTGGATGTGCCTCCCCGGAGGTAAGTGACCCCCATTAGGGTAAGTCTGACTTAGCTCTGCTGGGGTGGACACACCTCGAGGCCAGGGGTAGAGGGTTGGGCCAGGACTCTGCCAGCCCCGTTCAGGCCATTGCATCAGGGTGGACTTTGTGCCCAGCAGGTAGAGATGCTCAGAGGATTGGGGGCTGCTGGAGCCTGGCAGGGTGAAGCACAGGGTCAGCAGCCCAACGGTGAGTGTGACTCCCTGGGGACGGGCTGCTGGGCACCTGGCAGGGAGGCCTGGCCAGTAGTGGTCAAGCCCCCTGCCCCAGTCTGGCCAGACAGGTGCCCAGAATAGCTTCAGCAGGGAGGAGAATTCAGCTGACAAGGGGTGGGGTACCCTCCCAGGCCAGGGGAGTGGAGCCCTGCCCAGGCCAAAGGCTGTTTCTCATAAACCCCTGCCAAGTGCTGCCTGGCCCTGGGGTGGGAACAGGGCCAACATCACGCCCCAGTTCCAGTAAGTTCAGAGCTGCCAACTCACCCTCCTGCTTCCCTCTAGAATCTCCGTCGGGCTCTGATTCCCCAAGGGTCTTCCCAACCCTCACCTTGGGATCCCAGACTCTGAACAGAGACCCCTAGCCCAGTCAGTGCCACCAAACCCTGCATTGTCCCTCCACCCCATGGCTGTCTCCAAAGCCCTCCAGGCCCCAGTGGCCCCATGCAACCCTCACAGTATCAACCCGTGTCAGATGTGAGACCTGCTGGAACAGGATTCTGGTTCCTGCCCTTGGTCCCACGTTTAACCCCAGATGGGTGCTGCTTTCTGCTGCCTTGCCCCCAACCCTTTGCAGCCCTGAACTGTGGCCCTTGCCAGCCCCACTCTATCCCCCATCCCAAGCCCAAGGGAGCCAGGACACGATGGCTGGGTACGCCAGTGTTGAGGGCGAGGACGTGCAGACAGTGACCACATAGGACAGCGGGGCTAGGGTCGGAAGTCTGTGCTTGGCCAAGCGACATGCCAGCTGGGCTGGAACTTGGGAGACCTCACCGGCCCCGTCTCTCTCTTACAGACAGGAGCAAAGACAGGTAAACTGGGCTGGTAGAAGGCAGTAGCCTTTGAGAATGTTTCCACGGGTGCCCCCTTGACAAATGACCACGAACCGAGGGGCTTGGGACAACAGGAATCAATCCTCTCGTGGGCTGGAGACCAGAGGGCGGGATGCAGGGTGTGGTGGGACCACGCTCCCTGCAAAGCCTCCGGGGAGGAGGCTTCCTTGTCTCTGCCAGCTTCTGGAGGCTCAAGGCGTTCTGGCCTCGTGGCCGCATCACTCCAACCTCTGCCTCCAAGGTCCTTCTTCATCCTGTGTCCGTCTGGGGCCCTCCTCTCCTTACATGGACACTTGTCATTGGACTCAGGGACAGCCACTCCAGGGAGGGCCATCTGCCAGAGGAACAAGCTCGTTGTATCTGTCTCAGAGGAAGGACAGCCAGAATGCTCCTTGGCAGTGAGGATATGAGGCTTCATCTCGCAGGAGGGACCTGGAGGAGGACACCATGCTGGGTAGAGGAGAGGGTCAGTGCACAGAGCAGGAGAGGACCCCCGATGAGATGGGCACAGTGGCTGCAACAGTGCGATCAGGCCTGGCAATCGTTGTGGGGACGGTGCGGAACCGGGCACGTTCTGTTCTGCGGCACGTGGGTCACTATGAGTCGGAACTGACTGGACTGCACTCACCCACAGCCACTCTGTTAAGCTCTCATGTCAACTGATTGCATCTGCAAAGACCCTGTTCCCAAACAAGGTCAAGCTCATGGGTACCAGGTGGATCAGAGGGACCTTGTGGATCACGGGTATCAGACAGACATTGCTCTCTTGGGGATGCCATTCAACTCACAGGGAGCTCTGGTGATGCAGTGGTTAAGTGCTTGGCTGCTAAGTGAAAGGTTGGTGCTTCAAACCCACAAGCAGCTCCTCTGGAGAAAGATGAGGCAGTCGGCTTCCATAGACTGACAGCCTTGGAGACCCTGTGGTGCAGTTCCACTCTGTCCTCTAGGGGCGCTGTGAGTCAGAATGGACTCCAGGCAGTGGGTGTGGTTTGGGCTTTGCTTCCGTGAAGATTGACAGCCTTGGAGACCCTATGGGCAGTTCCACTCTGTCCTCTAGGGGTGCTGTGAGTCAGAATGGACTCCAGGGCAATGGGGGGATGTGGCATTCATTTCACTCTGACACCCATTTGTAGCCCAGAAAGTTGAGGTGCAGTGAAGTGGGGGAGCCCGCAGACCCGGTCCATCCCAAGTGCATGGCTGGGACTGCTGGTGGGGGGAGGCTGTGGGTGGAAGGAAACCCCACCCCCCACAGTGAGGGGGGTGAGTGGTGGGAGCTGGGTGTCTGGGAGGTGGAGCTGGGGGGGCAGGGACACTCCCTCTGGGGCTGGGGTCTGTGGGAGGACCATCCGGGGTCTGGGTGGCAGGAAGGTGGAGGGGCCAGGGGTCCCGATGGGCCAGGCCAGAAGGGCAACCCCAGTCTGTTCTGGGAGGTGGTTTTGGGTTGCGGTTTTAATAAAGGAAGGGGGGGTGCGAGGAAGAGGCCCTGGCTGGCGGCCCCCCGGCCTCATTGGCGGCTTCCCAGTCAGCAGCTGCAGCAGACAGCTGCTGGTGAGCAGGCCTGACCCCTCCCCTGCCTCCTGGACCCCATAATGCGGGATGGAAGACCTCGTCACCGTCCTCAGAGCAACCTGGGGGTCCCGCCACTCCGGCTCCCCACTGCCACCCTGCCTTGCTGGGAAGGGGGTGGAGGCATCTCGCGTGAAACAGGGCAGACAGAAGAGACCTCTCAGGACCCCCTGAAAAGCAGAGATGGCTAGGGGGAAGCAGATGAGAGAACCCCTGTTACAAAGTGTCCCCCTGGCCACACGTGGGGGAGGCTGGTGGACATGCACTGTGAGGCCAGATGACCAGTGGGCGGTGGCGTTCTGGGTACCTACTGCCACTCTGACGTAACACAAATGGGATGGCCTTAACAAACAGGAGTTTATTCTTACAGTTTGGAGGCTTTAAGTGCAACTTCAAAGTGCCAGGCTCTAGGGGCTAGTGAAAGCCCCTCAGCCTTGGGCTTCAGCTCTCCTCCCGGCCCACTGAAGCTGGAGGCTTTTCTTCACTCAGACAGCTGCTGGCTGCTGAGGCTGCCAAACCCAAGGTCGACAAATAAAATGGCACAGTCCCGATGTTACCAAACTACACAGCAGGCCATTGATTCAAGTTCATCGAAAGACCCCAGGTCAGCAGAGCATGGCAGGCTGCTGAACAACGACGTGGCTGCGTGCAGGGTTCAAGGTGCCATAAGCCAGAGACTCTCCCCAAGGCTTCTCCTTAAATACAGGAAGCAGAGCACATCCCAAAGGCAGCTACTCAGCTGCTTGTGGTAGATCCCACCATGGAGTTGATTGCCAGTCTCATCACTGGGAGTAACTACCACCAGCTGCCCAGCCACTCAACCAGGCCCAGCCAAGTTGACACACAAACATAACCACCACAGGTGGACACGGCTCCCATGTGTGCAGAGGGGGCACCTCGTAACTTCACGTGAGGACCCCAGGCTCCATGCTTTGTCCTCAGCTCAGTAATCCTCAGGAACCCCGAACCCGCAGGCAGGCAGGGCCAGGTGTGGGGTCTTCAGGGCCAGGTGTGGCAGCCCAGGCCCCAGGAGGCAGGGTGCCGGCGTCAGCGGCGTCTCCCGAGGCCGTTGCTCTGGAGCAGCTGTGTAAGAGCCTCGGGAGCTGCACAGGCATCAGGGGCAGCACGAAGAAAGGGGAAGGGGCTGGGCACCTGGAGGGCCAGCACGGGACCCCCGGCTCTCCAGAGAGGCCGTGCCAGGGCCCAGGCATGCCCAGATGACGCTGACCATCACAGGGCAGCAGCGAGGCTGGCCGGAGCTGGATGGGTGAGGGGCCCTTCTTAGACCCCTAGGCACCTCCTGGGGGGCTCACGCTCTTCTCCGGGGCAGGACGATGGGGGCCCCGGGACGCCCACCAATCCTGCTTCCTGGAGGAGGATGCTGGCGTTGCAGACGGAAACCACGAGGGTCTGGGACTCTTCCGGCCCTGATGATGTGCCCAGAGGCCTCACTCTGGCTCCAGCCTCCACACCCACTTGTCCAGCAGCCCCGGACCCAAGGTGCAGCTGCCCACTGTTTGCAAAGTCTGCATTGCAGGGCCTCTGAACCCCAGTCTCCTCAGGTACGAAGTGGGGTGAGGGTGCCCAGGGGTGCTGACTGCCAAGCCGGCACCCAGCCACACGGCCTCCCTGGGGGCTGCTGTCCCCACCGGCTGGGATGCTGCCTCTGAGCTACGGATGGGACCGGCTTGACAGTGACCTCCGCTGGGTTTGCAGCTAAGACAACATCCTCGTGAGCTCTGTTGGGGGGTGCCTGGGACAGGCTGGGCTGTGTGTGTTGGACCTGGGCCTGCTGTCTGTGGCCAGTGCCGCCCGCCCCGCCGCGTCGGCCCAGGAGCAGCCTCACTAGCTAGCCACCCTGCCCGGGGTCGGCAGAGGACAGCCACCTCACGGATGGGAGGGGGGCACCCCCGCCCCACCAGGGTCCCCCAGCCTGAGCCTCCCCGGGCCTTGATCTCCTCCAGAGAAGCACACCGGGCCCTGGAGCACCAGGCAAGGGATGGAGAAGTGGGGGAGACCCCCGCCTGGAGCAGCCCCCACTACTGCCCCCCAGGTCTGGGATGTCTTCCGGGCAGTACCCTCCTCAGAAACACCCTTGTGTTTGAAACGGGTGTGTCAGTGACGTGTGACAGTGTGAGGTGTCTGAGGTCAGCCTTGGAGGCTGGGACCCTAATGAGGAGCAGATGTGCCCGGTCCCCCAGGGTGGCCCAGCCTTGGATCTGGATGATTGTGACACCTGTGTGCCTCCATAGTGCTGTCCAGTAGTCATGGCCACGGCATCTTATCACTGGAGGGGTCCCAGGGGAACTAGACCCTGGTGTGGACCCGTTCAGCCATCAGCGATGCCCCTCCAGTGCCATCCAAGGCTTGTGCAACCGGTCGGCTGGGCATCTGCCTTGTGTGGCAGGTTCTGGGGAGGTAAGCACGTGTAAGATTCGGTGGCTGCTCCAACAAATTGCCACAGACTCAGTGATGAACTGAAAAGTCGGCGGTTCAAATCCCAGTGGTGCCAAGGGAAAGTGATCTGGTGGTTGGCATTCGAAAGGTCTCAGTTCTCCATGGGGTCACCGTGAGTCAGGGTCCACTCAGTGGCATGCTTTGTTTGGTAGGAAATGGGGAGTGGGGAGCGGCTATTAACGAACCCAGGCACTTTGGGGGTAATGGGATGTTCTGGAAGTAGGTAGAGGTCAAGGACGAATGACTCACGAATACACTAAAGACCTCTACACTGAACACTTTGACCAGGTGAGTTTTATGGTTATGAAATATATCTTTTAAAAAAGTGATTATGAAAGTGATTAATCAAGAGTGTGCCCGGAAGCCCAGAAGGTGGGTTGAGGCAGGTCCCCCTCTGTTTGGAGCTCCCTGGTGGGCCAAGCAAGGATGGATACGCTGGTGAGAATCACGAGGTTGGCGTCTACATGCAGGGCACTTCTTCAGTCAGGGGCAAGTTCCAGACACTTTACAGGTGTCAACTCAGTTAGCCCTGCAGACCCCAGGCAGGAGAGGGCTTACTGATTGATGGTGGAACACAGCCAACGCTCCCGCGGTCAGGATCCAAGCCAGTACTGGGGGGCTGGTGTGCCCCGATACTCATATCACCCAAAACTCAGATTGTGACCTTGTTCGGGAATAGGGTCTTTGTGATGTAATCAGTTATGCTGACAGGAGGCCACGTGGGAGCAGGGTGGGTCCTCGTCCCGCTTCACTGGTGTCTTTGTAAGAGGAGAAGAGACTCGGAGGGGACACTCCACGTGACAAAGGAGGCAGAGGGTGGGTGATCCAGCCACAAGCCCAGCCACGCCTGGGCCACTCGAAGCCGGAGGAGCAAGGAGGGACCCTCCATGAGAGTCCTCGGGGAAAGCGTAGTCCGTTGACACCCTGCAGTCAGACTTCTGGCCCCCAGAGGCGTGAAAACACATTCCTGCTGTTCGAAGCCTCTCATTTTGCAGTGTTTGAGCTGCCCCAGGAGACGGACCCCTCCCAGTGGGACTAGGCGGCCGTCACTAGCAACGGAGGGCAGCCAGCGGGGACAGGACTGGGGGCAGCCCCAGGAGGACACTCGTGGCTCATCAAGAAGGGACAGTTACCAACAAGAGGCCTTTCCTGGCAAGCACCGTGACTTGGGTTTAGAAAATGTTGAAAGTCCGGCCCCTAGAAGTGAGTCTGGGTGCACGCTGGTGATCCAGGGGCGAGGACTATCTCCGGGTGGCCCCCGGCCCCGAAGCGCGTCACCCACCACTGCTAGGCTGCAGCTCTGCGTGCCTGGCGCGGACGCCCCGTCTCTCCAGACGTCCCGTCTCCCGAGTCCCCAGATCCTGGAGAGAGTTCGGGGCTGTGGTCTCAGTGGTGTTTTGTTCCTCACCACTCTCCCCTGGGGCTGAAGCCAGAGGGATGGAGTGGGCGTCGCATGACCGCCTTTCCCACGGCCAGTGCCATCCCGACGGCGGCCCCCTCTGACCGCCAGCCTCGGGCAGGCTCAGGGCCAGGGAGGAGGGGCCCAAGGGCATCTGGCGAGTGACTCGAACTGAGCAGTTCTGGAATGCTCCGCCCAACCCTGCCCACTTTGGAAGCATCCGAAGTCACGTGTGCTGTCAGCTGCGTACTGCCCTGAGGAAGGCAGAGCGGTGACCCCCAAGGCTTCACGTCCTAACCCCAAACCTGGACTCAGCTGATCTTGAGATCCATCTGCTCGGGGTGGACCCAGGGTCACCCCAAAGCCAGTTGTCATCAGTTAACCCTGATTCACCACGACTCATGCGTATCAGACCAGAGCTGCGCTGCACAGGGATTTCGGCAGCTGATATTTGAGATGTGCGCGGCCAGGCCGTCCTTCCAAGGCCCCTCCGGGATTTCCCTGTTCTGGACGTCGCATGACAACAGGGTCACATACTGCTTGGCCTTTGGTATCTGGCGGCTGTCACTCAGCGGGACCTTGTTGAGGTCCATCCATGTCGTCCCGCATTAGGGCTCCGTTCTTCTTTCTAACGCCTTTGCAACATTGTGTTGCATGGATGGACCACATCGTGTCCATTTGGGTGTTGTCACTTCTTGGCTGTTATCAACAGTGCTGCTGGGAACACGTGTGTGCAAGGGTTTGTGTGGGCGTCGGTTTTCACTTCTCTTGGACGTGTCCCTAGGAGTGGCACTGCTGGGTCACGTGGTGACCGTGTAGCTTACACGGGAGCCCTAAACTGCTTCCATGGCTGCACCGTTTTACAATCCCACCAGCAAGGGGTGAGGGCTCCAGCTTCCCCAACCTTGTTATTGTCTCACTGTCTATTAATAGCCATCCTAGTCGGGGTGAGGTGGTATCTCATTGTGGTTTAGATTTGCATTTCCCTGATGACTAATGAAGGAATTCTGGTGGCACTGTGGTTAATGCACTGGGCTGCTGACCAAAAGGCTGGCGGTTTGAACCCACCAGCTGCTCCATGGGAGAAAGATGAGGCAGTCTGCTTCTGTGAAGACTGACAGCCTTGGAGACTCGTGGGTAGTTCCACTCTGTCCTGTAGGGCCGCTGTGAGTCAGAATTGAATGGATGGCAGTGGATTTTTGGACGACTAATGTCGCTCCTTGGAAGTGAGAACTTGGTCTCACGTACTTTGGCCATGTTGTCAGAAGGGACCATTCCCTGGAGAAGGATGTCAACCTTGGTGACTGGAGGGTCAGTGAGGAAGGGCAAGGCAGGCCCTCAACGAGATGGAGCGACACAGTGGGTGCAGCCATGGGCTCGGGTCTGCCAGGATCGTGAGGTTGGTGCAGGACTGGGCAGTGTTTTGTTCTGTTGGGCACGGGCTCTCTGTGGGTCGGAGCCAACTTGACAGCACCCAACAATGACAGCAGTGACACTAAGCATCTTACTGTGCGCTTATTGGCCATTTGTGTATCTTTGGAGAAACATCTATGCAGGCCTTTTGCCCATTTTTCAATTGGGGTAAGGAGCTCTGGTAGCATAGTGCCTAAGGCATCTGACTGCTAACCAGAAGGCTGACAGTTCAAACCCACCAGCCACTCCTCAGAAGGAAGGTTGGGCAATCTACTTCCGTGAAGATTTACTGCCTTGGAAATCCAAAGGGGGTCGCTGTGAGTCGGGACCGACTCGATGGCAGCGGGTTTGGGTTTTTTGGTTCGTTTTTATTGATTTATGCTGCTTGCCTTGGGAGAGGTGCTCACTCTGGACACAGCCTTTTCTCAGGTATCAGGGCCCGTTTCCTCCGTTCTGGGGCTCTTTTCCCCTCCCCCAGGTGCCCTTCGGGTGGGATCATGCAGGGCTACCCTGCGCTGAAGTCCGAGGGCCCACCTTCTCCTTTGTTGCTTTTGGTGTCTCCCCGTGCCAATCTGGAGCACCTCTTTTGAGCTGCCTGCGTCCTTTGTGAATCGATGGGGTCTTGGTACCACTGTGGATATGGGCACGTGCCAGTGCGTGTGTGGTGGGAAGGGTGCACTCCAGGTCTGGGCTCAGGGAACAGACCTTGTGCTGTGGTGCAATCAGGGAAGACTTCCTGCAGGAGGAGGCAGCCTGGAGGCGGGCCCTTCACGATGTTGGGATGGGACCTGCCCCTCCAGCGAGGGCTCCTCAGTATGGGGGTAGGATGCCTTCCCCACCTCCTCCTGGCTCCCCTCTGCCCTCCTCCTTCCGGAGCCCAGCCCCCGGGCACAGCGTGAGTGGGACGGCAGGGCTGGAAGCACACAGGGTAATTAATTCTGACTTACAGAAGCTGTATTAAATCGGATAGAAACTGGTGAAAATAGGATTAGGGGGCAAAACGAGCCAAGAGCAAACAGAACGAGAACTCCCCGAGAGGCAGCCTCGCGGAGAGACTCCTGGGGGCGGACGGCGTCATGTCCGAAGGCGCGGCCACCGCACACCGCCACCGTGCAGGGAGGCGTCCCTCCTGCCTCTGTCTTATCTGTGCTGAACTCACCGGCTCCAGGATTAATTTGGAAACAGTTAAAATTCTGTGCAAAGCAGGCACCAGAGAGGCCTTTCATCACCCACGCAGAAATCTAATTAGCGCAGGATTACGTCAGCCACAGACCGGCAAGAGAGAACTGTGCTCGGCCTGACGGGCCCCAAGCCGAGTGCAGGGCAGCGCGGCGTCGGGCACAGACTGGGTTCTCAGCCCTGGCCGGCCACCCCAGCAGGAGGTCACCCCCAGGGCCACCTTCCTGAGCCCTCAGTCGCGCAGCCCCTCCCCCAGCCCTCAAGTCCACACTTGGTTGTTGCCGCTGTGACCTGCCGGCCAGCCCTCGACTCACAGTGGCCCCATGCACAGCGGGATGAGGCGCTGCCCAGTCTGGTGGCGGGTCCACGGGCTTCCTGTCGGCCGATTTTCAGGGGACCGCGAGGCCCCTGTTGAGCATCACAGCGGCATTCGGCTGCACTGACAGGCGGGGGTGGGGGGGGGCTGTGGAAGGTGCACAGGCCAGGATTCGAACCTGGGTCTCCTGCTCTGAGCCCACACCGCCCTCATCCACACCGGACAGACAGCAAACCCTTAGCAGCCGCTGGCAGGAGGCGCTGGTGGCTGAGCACCCCAGGGCGGGAGCGGCGCTGGCCGGGCTGCTGCTGCTGTGGTCAGTGTGGTCATGCTCAAGGGTATGCCTCCCTCTTGTCTTCTATTAAAGGCCTGCTCGAGGTTCCTGGAAACGCCTGTATGTTCTGCCGGCCCGCAAGACACTGGCGGCTGTTCTTGCTACGTGGCTGGGGAGCTCCCAGGTGAGCCTGTGGGTGTCAGAGTTGAGGTGAGCGGGAGGTGCATGGCGACATACCCTGCAGGTGTTGCTCTGTGGGGACAGCTGCTGCCGGGTGGGCAAGGGCTGCTGGGACGGCAGCGGGGTGAGCTGACATTGCCGCGTGCTGCCCTGGCCGGTCCCAGCGAGGACCCGCCTGCCTGGTGCGATCAAGGAGGGCCACTGGTCGTCAGAGAGCTTGGATTGGGCATGATGGGAGGTCGTTGGGCTCACCCCTCTTCCTGTTTCTGAATTCCCCAAGAAGCCACGCACCCACCCTGCCACAGGCTCCTGACTCGTGGGGCTTCCACTTGGACGTCTGTAGCACGTGAGGCTGGAGCCTGCCCCCACCCAGGCCCAGGCTGCAGCAGCCACACAGAGCCAGCCCAGGGGGAGAACCGGGCCTGGGGAGGTTCCCAGTGAGGAGGGGCCAGGAGCCAGGGGCCAGCAGACCCCAGGGTGAGTGACAGGAGGCCAGAGGGGCAGCTGACTCTGTGGTGCTAATGAGCTTGGACTCTGGCCTTGGAAAAGGGTGGCCTTATCAAGCTCCCTGGGGCCCGCGTGAGCGATAACCTTCCCTTTGCTATCTGGGACGAGGTCCAGCGGCGCAAGGGCAGGGGGACAGCCTGGTGCCAGCCACCACCAGAACGAAAGAGACTGACCACTAGATGTGGGTGGGGCTGTGGGGGGTGCAGAGTCTGTGAGAGCAGGGGTGGGGGCCATCAGCGGACATCCACCCCCAAGCTGGGAGAGAGCTCCCGCAGTTAGCATGGGCTCAAAGTCCAGAGCTGGGGTCCTCCAGGTCACATGGTGGGCAGGTGGCTGGGCCCCTGACTGTATCTCCTGCAGCCTTGCTCCAGGGTTGAAGGAGGCCAGGACTGACCAGGTGTCCCCCATACCCAGAGGGACAGCAGGGCTATCCCACCCGGACCTGTGCACTAGGGGTCCCCGAATTTCCTCCCAGGGGCCCGTTGAGAGCTTGGAGCCAAGGTCTTCACATCCCTCACCCTGTCCTGACCCTTGCCGGGGTTTCACGTATCTGAGTACACTTCTGCTTTTGGGCAAATTCCCCGGCAAACTGGGGGGCGGGGTTTTCCTGGCTGGAATGAGGGGTTCAGACGGCCCGCCTAGGCGGTGGCGGGGTGCTAGGTGCAGTGGCCAGCGTGGAGCCTGGCTGCCTCGGGTTGACCACAGAAGGCCCTTGGTGCCCCCAGGAGATGCCAAACCTTCCTGTCCTGGGTCCTGGAATGTGACCGGCACCAGGATGGGCTGCCTTGGCCAAAACCCCGTCATGGTCTTCAATCCCACTGGGAGTCTGTGAAATTGCCGATGCCTGGGGCCCAGCCCAGGACCCACAGAGTCAGGGTCTCTGCCTGTTCCCCCAGGGCCCTGCCATAAAACCAGCAAGGGGCCCAGCCCTCCTAGGCCCGAGTCCTCCGGCCTGGGCAGGGACGGGGGCTCTGAGCCCTCGAGGGTGGGCCCTACCTCCCTTGCTGAGTTGTGGCTGCAGAGACAAGTGGCAGGGTCCCAGGCCACCTGGTGGGGGACTGAAGCCAGAGCCAGTCCTGTCAGTGTCCGGGGCTGCGTGTCGGTGGGGGCAGCCTGGCCCTGGTTCCCCAGGAGCTGATGGAGGAGGCTGAGCTGAGGTGAGTGGCCCGGCCGGTGGGGTGAAGAGCGGACGTCTCGGGCCACGGGGCTGAGGGAAGGAGCCGGAGCGGTGCCCCAGCCTGACTTCACTTCCCTGTTTGCGGGAAATCTCCCATGGAGCGCCCTCGGCAGCCAGTGAGCACCTCGGCAGGTGGCCTGCCACTCCCGGGAGAGCAAACACGCGGTTCTGAGGCCATAGGAATCCCCGCTGACTCACAGGCCAGCACCCAGGTGGCCTCGCCCCCCACCACAGCCAGCCAAAGGAATGCAGAACTCAGCGACGGGTCAGCTCCCAGGCAGGGCGAGGGCACCACCATCCCCTCCAAAAAGCTCCTGTTTCCTGGGGAGCCTGGCCCGGTGGCCCCTGGGGTCACACCCCGAGGGAGCTCTGGGTCGCCGAGCAGCTCAGAGGAGGCCCTGCTCCCGGTGGTCTCCCTGGCAGGCTACTGGGGGCCATGAGCATGGCTGGTGCACCCTCAGGGGCCAGGTACTGGGGACCATTGGGACCACGCTGTCCCAGGATTCCCGGTTCCCCCATGTGGGGCTGACTGAGAACAAGCCACCCACCATGCCTCTGTGTCCCGATGGCCGCGGGGTCCTCCCCTCAGACCTGTCCACACAGCGAAGCCCAAATCCATGCCCTGAATGGGGCAGCCAGGCAGGCTGGTGGCTGTGTCCCCCTCCGAGCTGGGCGTCTCAGGCGCGTCCTGCCCCTGAGCCCGTGCACAACCCCGCCTTTCTTGAGAGTGGCTTCCGGGCCACGCCATCACCGAGCTGAAGAGCTGAACCTTCCACTGGTTTTGGAGCCAGCAGTTCTGAAAGGGCTGCGTGCGCGCGCTTCCCCACGAGGTACAGGGACCCAGGGGCCGCCTCCCCCTGCATGTGGCCGACAGTGGCTTTTGGTCTGGGTGGACCCGATGCTTCTCCAGGACGCCGAGGAGCCTTCTCCCAGCAGCCGTGGGCGCAAAGGCTGAAGACTGAGGACCTCCCCACGAGACTTCCTGATGCAGGGACGAGGAGGGGGGAGGTGGGGCTGGTGAAGGGGGCAGCGTGGCTATCGCGACCTCACTGTACCCTGCCCCACACTCAGGCACGTGCAGGACTCCCCAAAACACAGTCTTCAGGGGTGACATGGAGCCTCCAGGGGGTGACATGCCCTGGGGGCGGAGGGGTAATGCGGAGAGTGCCTTCGGGACGTGGGATACAGTGGTTGGGTCCAGTTGTCTCAGTCCCGACCCACAGCAGCCTTCGTGTGCGGGATGGGCCCGCAGCGGCAGAGCAATGCAGCAGACGGCCATCTACTCCCAGAGCTGTGACAGGGACCCTGGGTGCTGTCCGGGAGTCTGGGAGCCACTCCTTGAAGAAAGACCACCACTTCCCGCACGCCTGGCCATGAGGCCGTCCCTGGAAGGAAGTCAGTGCAGTGACCGCCCTGTCTCCACACCCGCCCGCCAGTCCCAGCCACTTCCAGGGCCGCCCCCACCTCCACCCTCCAGTGAGACGTCTGGACCCCACAGCCCCCTCTTCCTCTGAGGAGGCTTGCAGCCCCCGACTCCACTCATGACCAGGAGGAATCAGGCCCACTGCCCCGTTTTCTCGCAGCCCCCCACCGTCCCCACCAAGTGTTGACGGGCACCTCGGAGAGCGGACTCAGAGACCAGCTGGGAGGGTGGGCTGCGCCCGGCCCCTCTCCCGCGTCAGAAGGCCTCAGAAACCCAGCCGCCTGGGGACTTGGAGGGGTCCGAGCTCCAGCAGGCAGGGTAGGGGGAGGTGGGGCACAGCCCTGGGGCTGTGGGGGGATCACTTACAGCCCATTCTTGCACATGTCTTACTTGACTCCCTGAGACTCCCTCTCTGATGTCTCCAGGTTTGACAACAGGCGGGAAACATGGCTGTAGAGTGGTGGCGTCTTTAGGGCTGATACCCCCACCCCCCATGGACCTGGTCCGGTACCAGATCTCACAGAATCCTTAGTTGTGTTAATTACCAATTTTCATCACAGGAGCATTTGCTGCAAATTCAGTTGTAACGTGCATAACTCTAATGTTTCCTAGATTATGTGAATACTAACAACACATGAGTTTTGTAAAATCTTGTCACATCTAATTATGTTACTAGGTGGAACTTTAGTAACTAAGCAGAAGCGTTTTTGTGTTTTTCTCTTTCTTTTCCTTTAATTGCTACTTCATTCTCAAAGGAATTACTGATAGTTTCACAAATACCAATTACCACAGTATTGTACCTAAAACACCAGAAAAGGTGGCAAAAAAAAACCCCAAAAAAACTCAATAGTGTGTCCACATAAAACTATGGGATTGGAAGCGTCACTGTGATTGGGTGACCATGACAGCTTTGACCAGAGCACGTCAGAAGGTTCAAAACAGTAGATGAGGCCAGAGTTTCTGTCTTGTAGGTGTATTGATACATGGAAGCTAGACTTAGGAGGGAAAAATGTTTTTGTTGTTAACTACAGGGATACTTTCATTAAAAAGTCATAAATTTCTGCTGAAACTCTGTGCAGAAATTTTATAGATAGTCACTTTGGGGTCACCCCCTTAGACGGTGTCACCTGGTGTGGTCTGCACCTCTCTCTGTCACTGTCTGAGTTTGTTGGGGTTTAGAATGCTCTGAGTCCCTGAGGACATAGACTTTCCACCCTGAGGGTTACACGGGGGTTCACAGAGCTTGGCTGCGTCCTGCCAAGGAGTGCCCATCGGAGGGCGTGCGGCTGGGGCTGGGGAGCTGAGGGGTGTGTGGGTGTCAGCCGGGGTGTGCACAGGAGGCCAAGGGTCATCGGGAGCTTGGGGGCACCTGGGAACCACAGGTGGGAGTCCCAGGTTGGGGTCATGGTGTGGGCCCTTCTCCCAGTGCCCCTGCCCAGCCAGGTCCCGTGACCTGAGTGGTTGTCATGCCAGGGCCAGGCCAGTTCCTGAAGCTATGGAGTGGAGACCGTGGGTGCTAGGGTCTAAAGGGGTCGGCCTGGGTTGGGGCTGCTCTGGGACTGAGTCCTCAGACCCCCTCTGCAAGTCTGCACCTGCCATCTGTGTGGACGTCCTGGTCACGTCTAACAGCATGCCGGAACAAAGTGCCGCAAATGGGTGGGTTAAAACACAGACGTTTATTTTCAGTCAGTCCTGGGGGCCTGAGTCTGAATTCAGGGTGTCGGCAGGACTCAGGGAGACTCCTTCCTGGTCTCCTCCAGCTTCCTGTGGTCCCAGGTGGTCCATGGCTGGTGGCCCCTGGCTGGTGGCCTCATCAACCCCAGTCTCTGCCTTGGACGCCACTTGGCTTATCCCGTGTCTCCCTATGCCCTAAATTCCCATTCTTATAGGGACCCACCCTCCTCCAGTGAGGAGCCTGGTGGTGCAGTGGTTAAGCACTCAGCTGCTAACCCAAAGGTCACTGGTTTGAACCCTCCAGCCACTCCAAGAGAGACTGACGTGGCAGTTGGCGTTTGTGAAGACTGACAACCTTGGAGACCCTATGGGGCAGTTCCACTCTGTCCTCTAGGGGCGCTGTGGGTCAGAATGGACTCCAGGCAGTGGGTGTGGTTTGGGCTTTGCTGCTGTGAAGACTGACAGCCTTGGAGACCCTGTGGGCAGTTCCACTCTGTCCTCTAGGGGCGCTGTGGGTCAGAATGGACTCCAGGCAGTGGGTGTGGTTTGGGCTTTGCTGCTGTGAAGACTGACAGCCTTGGAGACCGTGTGGTGCAGTTCCGCTCTGTCCTCTAGGGGCGCTGTGGTTTGGGCTTTGCTTCCTGAAGACTGACAGCCTTGGAGACCGTGTGGTGCAGTTCCGCTCTGTCCTCTAGGGGCGCTGTGGGTCAGAATGACCTGAACCGCAATGGGTTGGATTCTACCCCAGTGTGACCTTTCCTTAATCTAATTGGTTACATCTGCAAAGACGATTCCCAAACAAGGTCACCCTCACTTGTTGGGGACACAATTCACCCCAGAACACCTCCAGCAGCAAGAAGGCCTGACACTGGCAGAGCTGGCTCATGGTCCGGGTTCCGGCTGATGAAACCTCTCTCTCTCTGGAAGCCCAGGTTGTGCCACTCCCCCCCGGGCACCCCACTGCTGCGTGCAGCCCACAGCTGAACTCCTGCAGCTCCTCCCCATCGGCCCCTCCCCACCGCGCTCCCCTCCGGCTTGTGGATGGCAGCGGCTGACCCTGTGGCTGTCCTGGTTGCCTTTACCACTGGATGTGGGCTGTCAGAAAATTACCTCAAAGGGTATGGTGGCTGGAGGGCCTGGGGCGGGGGCCCCACACCTGGGCTGAGGCGGGGTTCATGGGCATTGCCTGCTTGATGAGGGAGCTCTCAGGGCCAAGTTCCTAGGTCTAGTCGAAGGTCCCTTACCATGACCGCCATTGAAGGAAGAGGCCACAGCAGGGCAGGGGTCTGCCCCGCCCCCCAGCACACCTGGGCTGCCGTGTGCAGACCTCACAGAACAGGCAGCTCAACCAGGTCTGACCAGGTGGGGGCTGGACTCCCCAGTGTGCTGATGGTCAGAAGCCGTGTCTGGGCCCTGGTGGCCATCGTGAATATGAATGGCTCCTCGCTCAGGGACTCGCAGCAAGGAGAAGCCCCTACCCAATGCACTTAGAGGGCGAGGAGGGACCCACGACGGGGTGCAGAGGAGAGGTGAGGTGTCCTGAGCAGGAGAGACAGAGGAGGGCGGGGCTGGTCAGTGAGCTGGGACTCCCATTTCTCTTCTGTTTGCATATTTCTTTTCTTTTCTTTAAAAATGACCCTGGTTTTAATTGTCACAGAAAACCCTACAGCTTTTCTTGTGTGGAGGGCTCTAGGCATCCATGTATCCACCCACCCATCAACCACTCATCAATCTGTCTGTCTGTCCATGCATGCATGCATCCATCTATCCATCATCCATCTATCAGTCTGTCTATCCATCCATCCATCCATGCACACCACACATCCATCCATCCATCTCTCCACCCATCTGTCTGTGCATCCATCAGTCTGTCCACCCATCCATCCATCCATCCACCCACCCACCCATCCATCCATCTGTCCGTCCATCCATGCATCCATGCATCCATGCATCCATCCATACCACACATCCACCAATCCCTCTCCACCCATCTGTCTGTCTGTCCATCCATCAGTCTCTCCATCCATCCACCCATCTGTCTGTCCATCCATCGGTCTGTTTGTCCATCCACCCATCCACACATTCATCCATCCACCTGTCCACCCACCCATCTGTCTGTCTGTCCATCCACCCGTCAGTCCGTCCGTCCGCCCACCCACCCACCTGCCTTGGCTCTCCAGGGCTGCTATCACAGAGACGCCACAGGTGGACGGCTCTAACAGACAGGAGCGCGTCCTCTCGCAGCCTGGGCTCGAGTCCGAGTTCAGAGCACTGGCTCCAGGGCAGTTTCCTCTCTGCCAGCTCCGGAGGAGGGACCTTGTCTCCTTTCAGTGTCTGTGGGCTTGGCGTTCCTTGCAGATCTCCACGTATCTTGGCATCAATCTGCCCCTCAAGGCTCACTGCCGTCAAGTTGGTTCCGACTCATGGCGACCCCTCCTTGGGTTTCTGAGGCAGTATCTTTATGGAAGAAGATTGACCAAATCTTCCTTCCGAGGAGTGGCTGGTGGGTTTGAACCGCCAGGCTTCTTGTTAGCAGTCAGATGCCTTAGGCACTGTGCCACCAGAGTTTCTCAGTGCAGGAACCTCTGGTCCAAAGGAGGTACTCCACCCCCAGCTCCTCTTTCCAAATGGGGGTGCCCCCCATCTCTGCTCCCTTGGTTAATCTTTTTATATCTCAAGAGAGATTAAGTCGAGATACAACCTAACCCTGTGGACTGTATCCGCCTCATTAACATCATTGAAAAAAAAACAACTCATTGCCATCAAGTGGGTTCCAACTCATAGTGGAACCCCCCATTTTGTGTTTCCAAGGCTGTAAATCTTTACAGAAACAGACTGCCTCATTTTCCTTCTGAGGAGCGGCTGGTGGGTTGGAACCACCAAACTTTTGGTCAACAGCCAAGTGCCTTAACCATTACACCACCAGAAATCCTTCATTAACTTCATGTTGTTGTTGTTGTTTACCACCGAGTCGGCCCCTTAGGATTTATAGGATGATTACATCAGATCAGATCACTAAATGCAGGATAATTACTGAGAAACAAGGCCCAGCCAAGCTGACACAATTTTTGAGGGGACACAATTCAATCCATAACACCATCCATCTGCTCATCTGTCTGTCCAACAGTCCATCCATCTGCCCATTCATTCATCCACCAGTCCATCCACTCACCTGTCCATGAATCCATCCACCCATCCATGAATCCATCCATCCGTCCATCCATCCTTCCGTTCATCCATCCCTCCCTCCCCCTCCCTCCTTCTATCCTTCCATCCATCCATCCCTCCCTCCCCCGCCTCCCTCCACCCGTCCATCCATCCTTCCATCCTTCCATTCACCCACCCCTCCCTCCATCTCTCCATCCATCCTTCCATTCATCCACCCATCCATCAGTTCGTTTCTCCATCTGTCCATCCCTTCTCATGTATGACCTTGGGTGAGTGATGAATGGGAGGAGAGGTGAGCCCCAGCCTGGCCCCCGCCTGGCCCCCCTCCCCTGGGCCTTGGCCTCCCCACCAGCCGCCAGGCAGGCAGCCCAGCCTGCAGCTGTGGGCTCCAGGGGGTCTGGGCCTGCTGGCTCCCATCCCACAGCCTAGACACTCCCAGTTTATAGACTAATTGCCCTCTTTTGGGCAGGAACTTGCAGGGAGAGGAGACCAGTTTGCTGGTCCAAGCTGATTCAGACTAGGGAGTGGACAGAGAGCTGGACAAAGGTGGGCTTGGAGGTGGCTGTGCCAGGCCTGGGGGCTGGTCCAGGTGGCTCTCTGTGTCCTGGGCCCATCAGCCCAGGGATTGCTGGGCTGAGGGTGCCCCAGCCTGTGTAGGAGGGAGTGTGGAGGGTGGTGCCTGGGCTCAGAGTCAGGCTTGGCATCGTGGCCTAGGGGAAGGCTGCTGGCCAGGGCCACGGGCACCCACGTGGCCCAATGCAGGCCCAGTGTGGGGCTGGCTTTCAGCATCCATGGCTGGGGGGCCTCTGGGCAGGCTGGAGGAAGGGAGGGGGCATACCAGTAGAGGCCTAGAGGCCAATGGGAGGGGCCCTGGGCTGCGTGATTGCCCCCAACTCCAACTCAAGGCCCCCTCCTGAAGTGTTCCCAGGCCAGGGGAGGGCCTGACAGTTCAAGGCTGCTGGCCACAGAGCTGACCCCTGAGTTCTGGGCAGCTGGCCTGGGGGGCCAGGCAGAGGGCCATGGTGGAGTGGGGCCATAGGCTGCTATGGGGTCTGGAGCCTTGGCTTGGTGTGTGAATTTGGGTTTCTGGGGGCACAGGGAGGGGGGACATTTGGTGAGTGTGGCCTGGGGCAGGCATCACCCCCATTGTCTTGTGTACCTTCCCAGCCTCCCTGGAGGTGCCAGTGGGGAAACTGAGGCTGGCGACAGAGACCAGCAAGGAGGGGCACTGCGGGCCCAGCCAGAGCCCTGTCTGGGGAGGTGCTAGAACCGGCCACCAGGCCCAGGCATGAGGGCAGGGCAGTGGTCTCCAGCCAGAAGGGGCCAAGGGGCCATGGTCTGACCTCCCCTCCCCTCCCAGCGTGGGCTGCCAAGGACAATGGGGCCCTGTCCTCAGTCCAGATGAGTGAGCGCTAGGGGAAGGGCTTGCTGCCCGCCTGCCCACCCCTACTAACCCCTTAGGGCCCAGGTCGGGTCTTCAGGCAGCCACAGTCCTGTGCTCAGGTCCTTGTCTCGGCTCTGACTTGGGGGGGCAGGCAGCAAAGATACTGCCTGAGGCTCACGAAGGGCCACGCGGCCGGAGACAGTGGGAGTCTGTCTGCGGGGCGTCTGTGGGTGTCTGTGGATGTCTATCTGCGGGGTGTCTGTGAGTTGTCTGTGGCTGGGCTGGGTTCTCCTGACATTGCTGTGGGGGCATGTGGGGCCTGTCCCCCCTGTCTCCCCCATGCTCACCTGCACCCCACTCCCTGGAGTCTTGTTCCCAGCTGCGGTAGGAGTCACCAGGGCCCCTCCGCAGGACTTCCTCTGACCCCTACTCCACACACCAGCCCCGTCCCCCGGCTCCAACACTGTCCAGGAGGTCCTGCCTTCGGCCCCTGCACATTGGCTACCTGAGGCCGAGAGGGGGCCCCCAGGGGAACTCCGTACCATCCCTGCTCACCCCGTCGCTCATGCCCAGGTCTTCCGAGGTCTCAGCCTTTTTGGGGTCTGGCATGGAGGCCCCGAGCCTCCTTTCTGTGTCTCTGGGGTCCTTCCTTTGGGAGTCAGGGGGCCCCCTGGGGTGGACTTTCTTGCTGCCCTTCCCCAGGAGCGGTGTTTCGAAGTCCCCAACATTCCCTGAGACCCAGTCCCCAAGCTTAGCCTCCACCCCCCGGTGGGGCCCTGCCCAGCCTCTCAGCCGCCCCTTCAGTCCCTCGGCTGGCGTGGCTGGCATCCTGGCCCCACCTGGCTACCCCAGGGCTGGACCTGGGGCTCTGTCAGGGTGACCCCCACCCCCGTGGGCCCTACAGCCTAGGTGAGATCCCCCTGGAAGGAGGGCATCCTCTCCCGGTGGCCATGGAGCCCAGACGGCGTCCGGCAGTGAGGCTGGGGCGGCGGACCCTGGAAAGAAGGAGGCCGTGAAAAGTAACGAGTGTGAGCAGAGCCAAGTCCGTAATTCATCTCAGATTGCAAGCCGGCCGGCCGGCCAGCTCCCCAAGCGTGGAATCGCCCCGTCTCTGCAGGCCAAATGTCTCCTGCACACTGGTAATTAGGGAGCTTTCTCTGCTGGCCCGGCCGGCCTCCGGCCCTTTGGACTTCCGAGGGGACCCTGCTGCCCGCCAGGTCGCTGCTTCCTGCAGGGATCACCCAAATTAGCAGGGAGCCAAGGAGGTGGGCCAGATGGGAGGAGAGGCGGGGGCTGTTGCCTCCGGGGGCTGCTTGTTGGGGGCTGGGGGCCTCAGCAATGCAGCAGCTGAGCCATGGGGCCTTTCTGGAGCTGCCTGGAGCCCCCGCCCGCTGCCCCGCCCTTCCTGCGGCGTTTGCGGCCAGGCTGGGGGATTTGGGAAGATTATGGTGGACGCTTGTGGCTTTCCCCGGTAATTGCTGGTTACTGCCCGTGACTAAGAGGAACCAAGGGCCCAGGGGGAGGCACCTGAGAGCTTTACATGGGGCGGGGCCCCTCCGCTCAGGCCCAGTGGGCAGTGTCTGCTGCAGGGTGGGTGTCTTCTGGCTTGCAGTGAATGGCGACGTGACCTTCAATGAGGATGATGTCTCTGAACTTGGGCGCTCCGTTCTGTGTGCTGGCCACTAGCTGGCTGAAGCTCTCAGAGTAGGGGCTGTGGGACATTTCCTGGGACTCAGCCACTTGGGGGTTCTGGGGTCAGACCCAAAGGAGCTCTAGTGGCATACTGCTTGAGGCATTTGACTACTTACCAGACGGTTGGCGGTTTAAACCCACCAGCTGCTCCATGGAAGGAAGATGGGGCAATCCGCTTTTGTAAAGATTTACCGCCTCAGAAAACCAGGGAGAGTCGCTATGAGTCAGAGTTGACTTGATGGCACTGATATTTTTTTGGGGCGGTCAGACCCAGGTCAAAGGGTGCTAGTGGGGACTGGTAGGGGTCGTCTCCACTGCTGGCTGGGTCTTGTCAGGTGAGTTAATCCTGTGAAACACTTGGGGCGGCCACTATGCAGGTGCCTTTGGCTGGTCCTGGCTGCAGCCCCTGGGCGCTATGCGTCAGGGAGCAGACGGATGTCCAGTTGGCAGGAGAGCTCATGCTTAGTGCAGGCTGCCTTGTCCCAGGCCTGGCTCACAAGCCCTCGTGACAGCATGTCCCCTTCCTTCTGTTCATGATTTTCACTGGGAGCAGGGCTCAGCCAATTCTTCTGCATATAGCCTCATCCCAGATGACAAGTGCTGGTTTCTTCAATGACACGGGGAGACACCCTGCATCTGTGATCTCACCAGTGATGGTTTGGTGAGAAGGACGGTGAGGCCTGACTCAGGCACAGCGGTGAACCCCAGATTCCTGCACTTCGTTGTTGGTTCTTTCCCAGGCTGTTGGGCCATGGGAAGGTTGGCTGGTCTACTGGGTGGGCTTCAGCCTCAAAGTCAGGAACCAGAAACATCTCTGGTCTTGTTCATGTTATTTTTCTTTTACATAAATCTTTAAAAATTGCAATAAGCATGCACGCTCACTACAAAACCCTTTGGCGTACAACCTCACCAACAGAGTGGACCTCAAGGCTCCTGTTGTGTACCCCTTCACACAAGTACAACCCTTGGAACAATGGGGGGCCCACTCCTTCAGAGATTCCCCTAGGGGTGTGGGTGCAATGTGTTCATTCACATTCATTGTAAAGTGCATTTGCACCAACATGGAGTCAGCTGCACGTGGAAACCTCCAAGATGGCGTCTCTGACTCTCGCCACCAGGCAGTGCCACTTTTGTGTAGTCCCCTCCCACACTGAGTAGGGCTGACCCAGGGAACATAAGGTATTGCAGGAGTGAGAGTGTGACTTCTAAAGCCAGGTCCTAGAAAACATGCCAGCGGCCACTTTGTTCTCTGTTCAGTCCCTTGGGAGCCAGCCGCCGTGTTGTGAGGATGCTCAAGCAGCTAGATGAAGAAGTCCATGTGGTTAAGTGTGAAGGCCTCATGCCAACAGAATACGTGGCTAAGTGTCACAACGGGCAGCTGCTCCTTTTGCCGTGAGACCAGATAGCTGGTGCCCAGGTGCCGCTACTGAACGTTTTGATCAAGAATTCTATACAAGAATCTTGATCAAAAGGGGGTGGGAAATGTGTAACAGAGTTTTTAAAATTCTCATGGAATCCAGATTTTCTACAGCCATGGAGGCTGGACAAACCCCTGAAAACTATTGCCCTTGGGTCATCTTTAAGCCTTAAACCAAAACTACTCCCCAAAGTTTTCTTAAAACCAAACAATAGCTCATCTTAAGTATTAAAGAAGGTCCCCATTGAGTGTTCTCTTTTAAGATCTGTCTACACGGGATCAAATTGACTGCAGCAACTAGAGAGGTTAGGTAGGAAGCTTAGCGGGCTGTGAACGTATGTTCATGGGAGTGGGCCCATTCAGAGAAGGACGGTGAGAATGGTTGTACACCTCAAAGGATATAGCCAAGGTCACTGAACTCTCCATGTGGAAACTGTTCAATCAGTGCATGTGTTACTGTGTGTATTCTCAACAACAACAGAAATAAATACATTACTAAAGAAAGGAAGCTGAATGATACGCCAAGGGTTTGAAGTTGTTTTTAGCAGCTGAGTTATCACATGGCATTTCCAGCGTCTCCTCCATTGAGGCCGCCATATTTTCTCTAAGCCTCACATCTTCAAGTTGTCCCATCACACGGACACATCACACTTCGATGGCCCCTCTCCCATCCACAGGCATTTGGGGTGACATTTCACGCCTCAAACATCTGTCTGTCATCTGACACATCATGTCGGGTCAGTGTCTGGGAACATGAGTGCTGTCAAAAGGGAGGAGAATTGTTGATTTTTCCTGCAACAGCCTGAACTGCTCAGCACTCCAGTGGCACAGAAGGAGATGTTTTCCGTTGCGGGGCTTGGCTGGCTGAGTTCAGGGACTGGCTGGTCACTGCTGACTCGGAGGCCAGGGTGGGTTGGGAGTATAACCCAGCCCGTGCCACGGACTCAGACTGTGAGGACTTCCTAGGAGGCAGGGTGGCTCCTACCCTGCACCACACATGAGGGAGGGCAGTGTACCGACACGAACCTTGGGCCCAGTTTCCCTTGCTGCCCAGAGGGGCCTGGTGAGAATGGTCTGGTGTGGTAGCCTCAGGTCTCCTGGGGCCCTGGGGCTGGAAATTTCATCCTACGACGACAGCCAGGCCTGAGACGGCCGCCAGGCTGGCCCCACCGCGGTCCCAACATGTAATTAGGCAAGTGGGGCTCGGCTGCAGGGATGGCAAAGTCCTATTTGGAGGCAGCAGGCTGGACGAGATCAGCTAGGAGACCGTGTCAGGGACACTTGGGGCCACTGCTGTCCTCTCTCCTCCGGGACTTGTACAAGTGCTGCAGGCTGATGCTGGAGGCCTGGGCAGACATCTTCAGGGCTTGTCCCCACAGCAGACCTCTTGTGGGCCAGGTTTCTCCTTGGAGGAGTTGGTGAGAGGCCCGGGTCACACATGCCCTTTAAAGAGAGAGACTCTAGACATATGGTTATCGGCTTAAGTTGTGTCCTCCTAGGAAAGGTACGTTCAAGCAGCACCCTTGTTCTATTTGTAGGTGTGACCTCAATGGGAAGCAGGGTCTTTGCAGATGTCGTCACGGTGAGATCATGAAAGATGAGATCATATTGCAGTAGGGTGAGTCCTAACACTACAGCTGATGTTCTCCTGAAGGGGACTTGGAGAAGACGGCCATGTGATGACAGAGCAGAGGTTGAAGAGATGTAGCCACAAGGCAAGGAACACCTGGGGCCGCCAGGCACTGGGAGAGACAAGGCAGGGTCCTCCCACCTCCAGGAGGAACCAACCTTGCCCACCCTCTGATGGCCTCTAGAAATGAGAGAGTGGATTCCCGTTGCTTTAAGCACCCTGGACTGTGCTGGTTGTTACAGCAGTTACAAGACACTCATACAATCACCAAGACCGTCAAGAACTTTGAGAAACTGGACATGCCGCTGCAAAACTGAATGCCTTTCCTCCACGGACCTCTGGGAACCACTGTACTGGTCACCCTCAGGACTCACCTCCTGGCTTTTTATTTTGATAGGAGCTTTCCATCAATGGGTATTCTTTCTCTTCCAGTATCCTGCTTTGAAGATACCTGGTCTGCAGGGCTGACCTGGGCCTCACCTCTCGACAGCAGGGTCACCTGGTTTTGCAGATGCAGCACCATCAAGTGTCCCCGACAAAGCACACCCCTCAGCCCCAACTCCACCCACTCAAGAAGTTTGGGATGGTCTCTGAGTTATTCAGAGGAAATAATATTCATTCATCTTGAACAGAAGGGGAAGCTGATGAATCATCTTCACTCCATCTGGAATTTCTGTCTGTGTGCAGTGTGAGGTAGGGATCTGGCTCCACATCAATTTAATGGCCAGAGAGTTGTCCCACACCAGTTAATGCATAATCCACTCTCTTTGTTTCACCAACTCACAATACTGTGAGTTCATGCAGAGGCAGGATCTGTCCCTGAACACTCTGTTCTGTTCCATCAACTCAAATCAACCTACAAAAATGAATTTAATCAGCCCGGTTACGGGTGACTCTGTAACAGCTGGTTAATTCAGTGAAAAGAATCGTGCTCCAGATGTTGGGGGATCATGTAACCAAGTGGCTGGCTCTCTACTTTCAGTTTTAGCTATAGATGCTGATGGCTGTTTGTTCTTTGAATCACTCAGCAAAGATGTGTTGGGCACTTCCTGAGATGAGAAGGCAGAGAGGGACAAATTAGAAGCCAATTACACAGATGAGGTCATTTACATGACAGGCAAGTGCTAGAGAGAAAGTAACACAGTGTTGGCACTGTGGCTGGTCAGGGAGGGCTTCTTGGAGGAGGTGGCCTTTGCATCAGGTTATCATGGACAAGACAACAGCCCACATTTGAAGATAGGAGATGAAGTCCCAGGAAAAGCCAGTGCAAAGTCCCTGCGGCAGGAGTGGTTGGTGTGGCTGGAACACAGAGTTGGGGAAAGGATGGTGGAGGGGGCAGGGTGGTTGACTCCATGAATCAGAACACCCAAGCAAAGTGGACAAGGCAGCTGTGTTGCCCAGCCCTCGTATGTTCCTTGTACCTTTGCACACACGGCCACATGAACCCCAGAGCTCCTCTCCCAGGCAGGGGGGCAGTCAGCAATCCAGCCGCCTTGCTGGGCTCTGGGGGTGCCCTTGGTCTTCAGGGGGTATCAGGCTCCCCCCCACACCCCCAGGCCTCAGGGAGGACTTTGCTGTACTCCAATACTGCCTCCAGATACGGCATCATGCTGTCTTCCCATATCCTTGGGGCTGGGGGGGTGGCATCAGGCTGTCCCCTGCCCCCCATCCCCACAGATCCCCAGGGCATGACAGTGTAGTAACTGGGCTTTGGCTGAGAGTGGGGTTCTGGGGTCACGAGCTGGGGGGAACCAGTGAAGTGGGGGGCTTGCTCAACTCTAACTGTGGCTCTGCCCAGCAGCTGTGGAATTCGGTGTCTGACCCTGCTCCAGATGGGCTCAGGAAGAAATCGGAGGAAATTGATTTGTGTCATGTGCTGGCCAGCCCTCCTGACAGACACCAGGCGCCCGAGGGCCCCTCCTCCCTGCAGGCCCTGCTGGCTCCAAAGCTCCCCTGCCCCATTCCTGCCCTCATGTCCCCAAACCATCCCTACCCTCATGCCCCCCATGACTCCCTGGCCAGCCTGCTGGCGCCTGGGAAGGTGGAGGGGTGGAGGTCACACATTACCTCCCAAGGCAGGAGCCCCATGGGGGTTTTCTGGGGTGATACTCATCACCCCCCCATAGATACACTGACACACACACACACATTCACACACATACACACACAGAGACAGACACATCCATACACACAGACACACACGCATACACATTCATACACACACATTTACACACACACACCCACAGATAGGTAAGCTGCTACACACATTCATGCACACACAGATGCACACAGAGACAGACACATTTACACACACGCAGACACACACTCACACACATCCACGCACACACATTTATACACACAGATACACACACTTGCACACACATTCATACACAGAGAGATGCAGACCTATTTATACACACAGACAGACACACTATCACACACACAGATACACTGACACACACATTCATGCACACACAGATGCACACAGAGACAGACAATTTTACACACATGCAGACACACACTCACACACATTCATACATACACATTTATACACACAAAGATGCAGAGACATGTTTATACACACAGACACACTCTCACACACACCGATACACTGACACACAATTCATTCACACAGAGACAGACATATCTATACACACATAGACACACACACATTCATACACACATTTACACACAGAGACACACTCATGCACACACCCACAGATGGATATGCTGACACACGCACACAGATGCACACAGACGGACATATTTATGCACACACAGGCACACACGCTCACACAGACCCATACCACATATTCATACACATAGACACACTCACACAGAGACACACACTTATACACATTCACACACAGTCACATATTCACACAAACACATATACAGACTCACAATCACACACAGATAGACACAGTCACATACAGACACACACACACAGACACACAGATAGTTACACACAGACTCAGACACAGACCCACAGATACATACACTCACACCGACTCAGACGCAGACCTACAGATACATACACTCACACCCAACACACACAGGTGGACATACACAATCACATACACACAGACACACACTAACACTCGACATCCATACACACAGAGACTCACAGACACTCACACACATGGACACACACTCACATGCAGACCTATACTCACACACACATGTAGACACACAGACAGAAAAAATATATTAATACGCACACAGACTCGCACACACACACTTCACATGCACATACACACTCATGCTCACACACGTACACATACTGAGAAGTATATATTCATATGCATACAGACTCAAACACTCACACATACGGACACACACATATCACATGCACATACACACGCATGCTCACACACTCACATGTGCACACAGCCATACACATGTATGTACACACTTGTGCATACACTCACATGTATACACACTCACACACATCACATGCACATGCACATGCATACTAATGCTTACACAGTCACATGTATACACACTCACATGTATACATAGTCACACATATATACACACATGTCTATACACAGTCATGCTTACACACTCACATATGCACACACTCCTGCATGTGTATATACACACTCACATGTACACACATCCACACATCACATGTGTGTGCACACTCATGCTCACAGACTCACATGTATACAACTCACACACTTGTATATACACTTACATGTATACACACGCTCACATGTATACACACTCTCACATGTATACACACTCACATGCATACACACACTCACATGTATACACACGCTCGCATGTATACACACACTCGCATGTATACACGCTCACATGTATACACACGCTCACATGTATACACACGCTCACATGTATACACACGCTCACATGTATACACTCTCACATCTATACACACACATGTGCTTGTTCTGGACAGTGACACTCCCTGCCCTGGGTGCCCCCGGGGTGAGGACCCTGGTCTCAGGTTACTTAGACCCTGGGAGGTGGAGGTGATTACAAGGCTGTCACCTGGCCTTAAGAGCCAGGAAGTGGGTGGCTCCAGACCCCAGTTCTCATTCCTGCCCTCCGTCCTCCAGGGCTCGCCTGTGAGCTGCAACAGGAGGGTGGAGGGCTTCCTGGAGGAGGTGTGGCCGAGCTTGTTCTGTGAGGAAGGAAGGAGCCCTCACTGGCAGAGCCTGCTTCTGTTAACTCAGTCACCCTGTCCCCTGGGCTCTGGGCAGGTTGTATATTTTATGCTCAGCTGAACACGGGTAGTCAGGAGAAACCTTGCGACCCATTTCCCTGAGCACAGCCTGGCCGACAGACTGGCACTGCGCTTGAGCCGGGCCCTCAGATCCCGGCAGCCCCAGGTGGCCTCCCCCGGGCTGGAGCCCAGGAGGGTGGGGCAAGCGGGCTGGGCAGGGGGCCCGTGGTGCATCAGGAGCTGGGACGGGGGCACAGGCAGGAGTTTTCCTTCCCGAGCCAGGCACCTCTCCACTGCCTTTCCCACTGGGGTGCAGTGAGGGGACCCCAGCCCAGGCAGCAGCTGGGCGCGCCCGCCCAAGGAGCTGCAGCCTGGGGGACAGAGGCCCAGGGGTCCTCTCCCTGGTGGGGGGCCACTGTGGGCCGTGGTCCAGGAGGGGTGTCGCCTCGCAGGCCTGCTCCTCAGCCGTGGGCGTCTTATCTGGAGAACAGGGTTAGCGGGGCTCAGCCCGCAAGGCTGCCTGCTGCATGAAGCCCCCTCAGGAGCAGGGCAGGGGACGGTGGGAGTCTTGGGGGGCTGGCTCCCCGGAGCAGGGCTCCCCCTCCTGAGGCCGGGGGCACTGAGGTCTGAGCTCTCTGAGGTCATGTCCACACCCCCACGGGATCCCTGGGAGCCCCACATTCAGGTTTTGTTTTCACTCCCTCCCTGCTGCTGGGTCACAATTGTTCCCACCTCTCAATTCTGTCACATCCTGGGCTCAAAACAGCCTGAGCTCAGAGCCTCTCATTCCAAAGAACAGTTGTGTGGAGACCAGCAGCTGAGGCCTGCAGTGGGCATTGGGTCAGCCCAGAGGGGATGGGGCCGGGGCCCCCGTGCTCACCTTCCAACCACTGGAGCTGGTCAGGAGCTGGGGTGAAGCCCGGAGTCAGAGCCCAGCTGACCATCCGGCCGACCAGTGCCAGGCCAGCGCCAGTGGGACAGGAGGCTTGGCACCTGTCACCACATGTGTCCCCCTGGCCAGTGGGCAGGGGTCTTCTGCCTGGCTGGAGCGGCCTGCCCAGGGGCCACTGGCATGCTATCCCTCGAGGCATGCTGGCGCGAGACACGGGCAGGCACTGTGCCCACGAGGGTGGGGTGGGGAGTGAGTTGAGGGCCAGGGAAGGCAAGCAGGGCAGGCCAAGACCCTCCTCGGGCGCCCCCCGCCGCCCCCACCAGCTGCAAGGAGACGGGCAGCTTCGACCAGCTCATGGGGGAGGAGGACCAGGGCTGGGAGGCTGGGGTGCTGACCAGGCCAGGTCCTGTCCAATGTATGAGCTCGGCCTCGCCTCAGTCGCCTCTGGGTTGTTTCTGCGGCTCCACAGATTGGCAAACCAAGGTGCAGAGAGGAGCCTTGAACTGTCCTCACGCTCCGCTTAGCTCTCCAGGAGAGGTGTGAAGCGTTACTGTCTGGGTAGTGGTGACTGTCCCTTCCGCTGGCGCTCAGGGCTACCTGCTGTCCCTCCTCCCTCCTGGGGGTCTTCTCTCTCATGTTGGGTTCTCTGCACCCTGCCCGGCTTCCTGGCCCACACACCACCTCCAGGAAGTCTTCCTGGATGGCTCAGCTCAGAAGCAGCCCTCTGTTTCCAGCCCACGACGCTGGCAGCATGTCCCGGGTGGGTCCAGGCTGGCCTTGGGCCAGAGGCAGGGAGGGGGCCGCCTGGCCACATGTCGTCCAGGCTGCAGCCCCCTCCTCGGCTGGGCGGGCGGGGCCAGGCTGGAGAATAGGCGCCTTCATGCAGGGCCCGGCTCTGTGGGCTGTGCCTGGGCCCACCCACCCGTGCCCCCACCCGCCGGTGCCCGCGGTGCCCTCCTCCGCTTGCGCGGCTGGCGGCAGGGCCTCCCGTGTGGGACCAGGCAGCCACCTGCTGCCCACAGCCACAGCAGCACAAAGAGACCCTTGTGTTTGGGCGGCGGGCAGCCGAGCACTGCCTTGCAGGCTCAGAGCCCCGTTGTGTCTCGGCTGCCCTGGCCGGGCGGCACGGAGCCGGACGGGCTAGCCACACCCGCCTGGGCCACAGAGAGGCACGCTGCCATGCCCACCCCCCCAAGCATGGCTCCTGCCTCCACCGTCCCTGGCAAAGGGTGGTCTGCCCGTCTCAGGGTGGCTATCCAGGATCTCAGCCCCATGCCAGGGGTCAGCCTTCCCTGGGGGTTTCTGGCAGCCTGGAGCTAGGGCTCACAGACCTCGTCCACTCCGCCTCCGTCACTCCCCTTCACAGAGGAGGGGCTGGGACTCCCGGGATGAAGACACGCGTTATAAATGAAAGAGTGGTGCCAGGCTCTGTCCTGCTCCCAGGTGCCTGGAGAACCAGGAGGCAGCCCTCTGGACATATCCTGTTTGAGGCATGTCCAGGAAGCCTGCAGGGCCCTGCCCTGGAGACAGCGGGTCTGGGGAGGGCTGGCTGTGTTCCTGCATGGGGCCCTCAGGAGGCCTGGACCAGCCAGCCCAGAACACAGGCCCTGCCAGCTGGGCGTCCCTGTGCAGAGGGACTTCTGGGAGCTATAGAGGGGCTACCGTCCTTGCCAGACTCCCAGGTGGTCAGCCCAGAAAGACCCAGGTGTCTCCAGCGGAGATGCCACAACCCCAGGCCAGTGGCTGACAGCCTGTAGAGTTGGCTTTTCAAAGCCAAGCTTCATGGAGAAGGAGGCCCGCTTCCTCTGGACGCCTGGGCTCCTTGGGGACGGGACCCCACAGGGAAAGGAGGGACAAAGGAGAGGCAAGGCCTCTCACCCCTGAGGATCTCAAGCTGAAAGACCTTGGATGAGGTTGCACCATGTAGGAGAGTGAAGGCATAGAGACATCATGTAAGCAGCTGACTAGATGGGTGTAGGGAGTGGCTGGATCCAGCTGTACCTGAAGCAGTCTCCCTAGGCCAATGATACAGGGACTTGCATTTTTCACATAAGTGTTTCTGTTACTTACCTGATGGGCCTTCAGGGACTTGAGCAGGTCCTGGAGGTGGGGGCGAGGAGCATAAACCCCTTCCCTTCCTCCCAGTCCCCAGTTCTGTGCCCACCCCTGTCACCTCCCTGGCCTGGCACAGGCAGAATAGGCTGCTCCCTCTCCTGCGAGGCCATCCAAGCCGCCCCTCAGTGGGGACTTACAGACAAGGGCTGGCCCCTGGGGACAGTGGGTCCTGAGCGGGCAGGGCCATGGCTGGCGAGAGGACCGTGAAGTTACCCTCATTCTGCGGAAGGCTGGGCCTGTTGGGGCGTCTCACAGCAGGCGCCTGCCCTACCAAGCCTCAGCTTTCACAGGTCACCGTTTCGGTTTCCTAGTACTGCTCCAACAGAAGACTCCACAGGCGGCTGACTTTAATAAACAGGAATTTACTCTTACAGTTCGGGAGGCTCGAAGTCTGAGTTCCAGGTGCCAGGCTCTAGGGGCTGGGTGAAGGCCCTCGACCTTGGGCTTCAGCTCTGCCTCCTGCTCCTGGCCCGCTGAAGCTGGAGGCTTTTCTTCACTCAGGCAGCTGCTGGCTGCTGAGGCTGCCAAACCCCAGGTTGACAAGTAAAAAGGCACAGTCCCGATATTACCAAACCACACAGCAGGCCATTGATTCAAGTCCCGAGCTTGGCAGGGCATGGCAGGCTGCTGAACAATGACTTGGCTACATGCAGGGCTCAAGTGTGCCAAAAAGCTAGAGACCTTCCTCAAAGCTGCTTCTTACACACTGGAAGCAGCCCACAGCCCTAAAGCAGCTGCTCACCTGCTCCAGTAGATTCCACCATGGGATCGATTGCCGAGCTCACCCTGGGGAATAACTATTCAGCTGCCCAGCCACTGATCCAGGCCCAGCCAGGTTGACAACAACCTTACCTACCACAGTCACTAACTACACCCCCCCCCCCCGCCTGACCCGGAGGCCCTGCCAGCATCTCGACTTGTGTCTCCATCACAGCCTGACTGCAACCCCATAGCCCCCAGGGCCACTCCAGAGGCACAGCCCACAGCCCTCCCGGGCTTCAGGGGCACACGGTGCCCCATGCTCCTTCCTCCTCAGCCCTTGGGGTATCTGCTAGGGCAGGTGCCCGATGCAGGTACAGTGGGGGGTTGAGTCAGTGGGGAACTTCCTGCTGAGGGGACACTGCTCGGGGGACAGTGACAGCCATTTTGGGGTTGTCCCAGCCCAGTGATGGGGCAGCCTGAGACGCCAGGCCCCTCATCGGAGCCCCCCACCCTGGGGACAATAACACAGGCCTAGGAGGGAGGTGCATCTCTGGGCTCTGGGTGCTGGGCCTCGCGTGGGGGCTCTGGGAGCAGCCCTGCCCTGCCACCCCCACCTCAGATGGTGCCCCAGACAGCCCCGTGTCCCCTGCTGCCCGCGGCGGCTCTGGCAGCTCCCGTCCCAGGGGCAAACTCCTGATTTCCTCCTGGACGAGCCACAGTGGCAGCTGCACCCACACCTGTGGGAGGAAGTGAGGAGTGAAATGGGGGGTGCTGGCAGTGGGCTGGCAGTGGGCGGAGGGCGTCCCTGAGCCCCACACCCTGGGGATCTGCCGGGCTGGGGCAGCGTGTTGGGGCAGGAAGTTCAGGAGTCCCATGGACCTGGGGACACGTGCCACCCAAGGAGGGAGCCCAGGTGCTCTGAGGGGACAAGGAGGAGCCACCTTCAGGCAGGCACCCGGGGCCCCTCAGAGGTGCCCCCATTCAAGGCTCTGCCAGCAGCTGCTTTGCTTTCTGCAGGCCCCAGGGTACGTGTGCCAGGCACTGTCCCTCCCGGCCCTCCCTTCACCACCACTGGGTTTTCTGGCCGCTACGCCCAGAGCCCAGTGGTGATTTTGCGGTAGGATTCTCGCCTCCCGTTCGAGAGACCCAGGTTTGGTTCCCGGCCGAGGCATCTCATGTGCAGCCTGTCTGTCCGTGGAGTCTGTCTGTCGTGTGCTGCTGGGATGCAGAACAGGGGTCCACAGAGCTTCCAGCCTCAGACGGACCAGCAGAGCAGGCCCGAGGGTCAGAAAATCAGCCAAAGGCAGGCCCGCGGACGGCGAGGGTGCCACCCCATCCACCGTGGGAAAGGCGGGCGGGGCAGGGTCCCGTGTGCGTGAGGGGGAGTCAGGGCATCTCCAGGGCAGTGAGCAGGAACCACCACAGGCTTTACGCCCAGCTTAACGTCCGGGCAGGACAGACCCGGCCCGGCGGAATCAAAGCCCCAAACGAGACTGTGAGGAATTCTGTCATTTCAGATGCCTTAAGACCAAAACCAAAGAGCCAAACAGTTGGCGTCGTGTTGATTCAAACTCACGGCGACCCCATGTGGTCAGATTAGACCCGGGCTCTGAGGGAGTCTCAGTGGCTAATTTTCTCGAAGCAAATCGGCAGGACTCTCCCGAGGGACCTCTGGGTGGGTTTGAACCTGGAACCTTCTGGTGGGCGGCTGAGCTTGTCCACCTCCTGCACTGCCCAGGGCTCCTTGCAGCACACCTCCAAAGCACTTGGGAGACTATAAACGCTGTGAGTTTCAAGCATAACTTTGTTTTTCAATGCACGTGTCCGTATCTAAGGTTGTTTCCCCCTTTCCTCTCCCAGCCCCTGGTGGCCCCCTCCCACTTTGTCTCAACCACATTCTCCTTTGGCAGGGGGTCTGAGGGTCCACCGCAGCCCAGACACAGGCTAGGGGCCGACAGACATGTCTACCGGCAGCACAGGTGGCTGGGGAGTGTGTCTGTCACTCTCGGTGCGGGGACCGAGAGGAGGTGGCTGCAGCCCTGAGGGCTCCCGGCCGGGCCGTCGATCTCTGTCATCAGTCCTGGCGGTGCTTGGTGTTGGCAGAGGTGTTGGTCGACGGGCTGCAGGTGCGGAAATCTCCACAAGCGGAGAGCCGCCGGCCGCGGGCCCCCTCACGTCGCCCAATAAACCTGGCCTTCCTCAGCCTCCCCCGAGGCCGCTCCCCACGGCAGGGCCAGCCCCCAGGATGGGTCCCTCCACTAAGGCTTGCCGAGCACCTACTCAGCCTTCAGGGACCCCAGCACGGTTGGGGGAGGAATCCTGGACCCTGACTGGCGCCGTCCAGAGGGGGCTGAACGGGAGAGGAGGGAGACACTTGGTGACTCGACCTGGGGAAAGCTCTCTGTCCCCCAACCCATGGCCTCCGTCTCCTCCCTGTGACACAGGGAACGGCCCTCACACCTGCCGCCCCATGATGGGTGGGTTAAGTGAGGTGAACCCACAAGGGCAGAGGGCCTGGTGCCAGGTGCCCAGAGCTGGGCCCCCAAGCGGGCTCCCTGTGCCCAGAGCCCACCCTGGGAGGGAGGTCCCCGAGCCCAGAGCTGTCCCCCGGAGCAGGTGCCCTGTGCCCAGAGCCAGCCCCCTGAACAGTGTCCCTTTTGCTGGGAACTCTGGTTCCAATGGGAGCTGCCCTGGTGGACAGGCCTGGGCCCTCCAGGCCAGGGGGGCAGGTGGACCCCCAACAGTCACAACCAGAGCCCTGGACTGTCCCTGCTTCATCAACGCCCCACAAGCCCCCCAACACACACACCCGGTTCAGAACCAGGGCTGGTGGCTGGCCCCTGGGCAGCCAAGACAAGTCCAGGGCTGAAGGAAGGAGGGACGCCAGGAACCTGTCCCTAAGCCTCGAGCACCCTTAAAGTTGGGGGTTGGGGGGCACGTTGGCTGCAGTGAGTCAGCACCCACCTTCCACCCAGGTCTGGGCCTCTGCCTGTCCCCCACGTCCCGCCCTGGGAGCCAGTCTCCACTGTAGACTATCTAAAATTCTGGCAGCTTCCAGCCCTGTCCCAAAGCCCTTCTTGCCCCACCACACTCTGCATCCAGGACGCTAGGGTCACATGACACCCCCACCCCCAGTTCTCCATCCTGCAAGGAGGAAGTGGGGCTGGGGGAAGGTCGCCCAAAGCCACACTGCGGAGGAGGGGCAGGGCCGGCCTTGGGTTGGGCTTGGGGTGGACAGCCCCTGCGTGGGTCCCCACCCTGGAGCCAGCATGGGGAGGCCCCATGGGTGGATGGTGGGCCAGCCGGGCTGGGGGACCCACCATCTGCAGGGGGAGCAGGCAGGCTAAGAGGAGCAGTGAGGCACCACCTGTGCACAGTGGACCCCCAGATGCAGTAACTGGGCTCTCTGGGCCTCAGTTTCCCCATCTGAGCAATGAAGGTGAGAGTTTGCTCATCAGATTACTGCACAGAGAATGTGAGCACAGTCAGTGAGGCTCTGACCAGCGCCCAGGGCATGAGGAGCCTCCCCAGGGATTAGCTCAGGGACCGTCCAGCTCAGAGCTCATACCACCAAAAGGGGGTGGTCCCGACTGTCAAACTGAGAGACCAGGGGAGCTGCGGGGGCACACAGTAGGCCTGCAATGAGTGTTCACCCTTCTTTAGAGTCTTCCTGTGGGCGCCAGGCCTGGCCTGCGCAGAGACGTCCTTAACATGATGGGCACGCAGACCCAGGGAGCCAGATCTGCCCCAGGGGTCCACAGAAGGGTCCAGGCCTGCTCCCCCACGTGTCCTGGCTGGGGTACTTGGGCAGGTGACCTCTGGGTGAACTAGTGAGCCCCGGGGAGTGGCCACCGTCTCCGGGCAGCTGGGCCCGGTGACGAGGCTGGGGGAACAATTTCGCTGAAATACTGATGTTAATAGCAAAACCACTTCTTCAGAGAGAAACTGATATGTGGCCAGCCGGCGCAGACACACGAGGGTCTGGCAAAGATGCGGAAACACAGAGCCGCCCGACCTGCGGCTGTGTTATTAAACTTCTGCGTGGAGAAGGGATCAAATCAACATTCCCCGGTTTGGAGGGATGGGAAAAGCAGACAGGGAAAGCAGACAGGCCTTGGGGACTGAGCTGTTACCATAAAATCATCAGGTGCGTGAAGGGCTGGGAGCAAACAAAGGCACGGGGTGTCACCTGTTGGAGGCTCTGAGGCCCCTTGCTGGCTGGTCCTGGTGCCCTGCTGCTCCGGCCCCACCAGGGGCCTGTCCTGGAGGCTGGCGGCCGATGAACTTGGTGTAGGGCAGCGAGAGGGAAGGATGTCTGCACCTCCGAGGTGGGCAGCAGCAGCGGGTGCTGGGCCGTCATGGGGTGGGCGGGCGCGGGGGCCTGGGAGTGTGTCTGTCTGATTACTCACGTCTGGCCCTGGGGGAGGAGGACACTGGGCCACGGAAGCTGAGGTGACTGCCCCCGCCTCCTCTGGCCTACAGCCCACCAAGTCCTCTAGGTCTCTCGGGAAAGAAAAGTGGCTTTGGTCCCCAGGGTCTTGGAGATCAAATTGCTGTGCAGTCCACTCAGAGCTGGACACCGGCAATCGGCCTTGAACTATGCCCTGGGTGGCTTGGACCCCAGTTCAGAGGCCCCTGTGCTGTCCCAGGCTGGGCTGGTTCTAGAGGTTGGCTGCTTCACCCTTCTCCCTCCTGGCCGGACATGGCAAACACTCAACACAGGTGATACCACTCTCTACTGCAGCACCCCTGGCAGACATCACCAATCGCACTTGACACATGTGACAGCACTCACCACACAGCACCCATGGCAGACATCACCAATCACACTTGACACACGTGGTACCACTCCCCATACAGTACCCATGGCAGACATCACCAGTTGAGCCCTGCACTCTTGCGGACTCAGCTTCACAAGCCCTGACATGCTACCTCTCGAGGCAGCCTCAGATGCTCTGTCTGAGCCCAGGCTACCCTGGTGGGTAGGCAGCCCCAGTCTCCTGCTATGGTCCCTGAGAGATGTCGCAGGCCTTCCCTCCTTCCCAGAACTCCTACCGTGGAGGCTGTCCTGCCCCCAAGCCCCTCTGAGCTCCTCTCTGGAGGAGGTCAGCCCCTCAGGGGTCCCAGGGGTCTGCAGGACCAACTGGTGTCAAGGGGTGCCAGCCCCTCTACCTTGTCAGTCTCTCGCTCTGCAGGGGAGGAGATTGTGGTTATGGCCGCCCCAGCTCCCTAAGGCCCTCAGTGCCATCTCCTCAGTCCCTGCACCCCCTCCATGTCCTCAGCTCCTATCTATGGTCTCTCATGCCATCCGTCCATCCTGCAGTCCCCAAGGGCCCCGCTTAGGAGCTTGGCGTGGCCTGATTCACTCCTGCCCCACCCTTGCTCTGTGCCCGGGAGGTCAATTTGAAGCCAGTCCCTCAGTGTGCATGCCTGCGGAGTCCATCCGGGGGTTCTTGTTCTCAGAGCACTGAGTGGTGCCATCCCAAAGAGCTGCAGACATGCTGGAGTCAACGCTGGCAAGGTGGCCCATGGTTGCCTCTGTGCAGGGGGGCCCCAGCTGGGGGCCCTGCCCCCCTAGGACAGCAGCAGAGTGGATGATTCAGGTTTTACCCTAATGTCTGAGCCCCTCGATACAGTCTAACCCCGTTCAGGGTGACACTGGTCACTTGCGGACTGTGGAGGTGACCAGGCTTGAAAGAGGGGAGCAGGGGCCAGGGGTGGCACCAGGCAGGTGTGGGCTGAGCACGGAAGGGCGGGAAGCACACGATGTGTGCCCCGCGTGGCTCTGTGAAGAGGCGGTGGCCCCTCTGCCGCCCCAGCCGTTGACCAGCTGCTGTGGCTCCAGCAGCCAAGGGCGGGCATGCCTCTGGTCCCTGGGGACCGCGGGCCCAGTCCCTGCACCAGGCCTCCTGGCTCTGTGAGTCTCTTGGTGCTGCAGCAGCCGTTTCTGGTGCTGGCCCGTGGAGTGCCAGCCGGCCTCACCCGTGGTCCTGGGAGGGGCAGCGGCCCCCAGGTCTGGAGGACCCGGAGATGAGGGTGAGGGCCTGCCTCCCGGGCCAGTCCTTGGTGGCCAGGCTGGGCCTTGGGGGGCACACCTGCTCTGCGGGGGGGCTTCCGGGCCTGCAGCTGTTGGCCCTGTGGACAGACACGGCCTTCTAAGCAACAGCTGGGCCGGAGGCTCGGGGGCCAGCACAGCCCAGAGCCCAGGACGGGCAGAGGATCACTTACAGTGGCCACAGATGCTGCCGTGGGGAGAACGAGGGGGGCGCGGGGGACATGGACGTGGGCAGACTGCAGCCCCAGATCCCTCCCCTCCCCAAACACCCCCGAGTCCGTGAACTCAAATATGATGATGCCTCAGTGATCAGATCAGGGCGCCCCTGGGGGGCTCCCACAGCACCGCTCACAGCGGAGGGTCCCCAGGGCTGGTTTGCTGTCAGATAACACCCTGCTCCCTGGCCTGAGCCGTGCAGGTCCCCAATCACCCGGGCCAGGGGGGAATTCTCCAGTAGAGCAGCCTCCAAGTGACCCCAAGGGGAGACAACGTGACATCCACAGCCAGATGTGAGGCACCAGCAACGGCGGCCACTAGAGTGTCAGAGACTCCCCCTTCCAGCCCCTGCCCAGGCCACGGCTCTGTGCATCCGTGTCGGCAGGCAGAGAGGGGACAAGTCCTGGCCACTCTAGTGGCCACCAGATGAGCCCCAACAGCAGCATCCAGGCCTCTGTCCTCTGCCCACTCGGTCGTCAGAGTTGGTTCAAGCATCTTTGTAACACTGTCCCTTGGAAAAAGCTTGTTTGTAGACCCTGTGGTGGCTCTTCCTGGGGACACCAGGCCCCACTGTCAGTTCAAAAAAGGACAGGCTGCCTGTTGGGCTGAGGACACGCACTGTGCCAGGCAGCCGGTCTGGTGGGATTTGGGGATTTGGGGATTCAGGACCAGCGGCCACAGCAGGTGTGTTCAGTGGGTGCTGGGAGGGTGGCCAGCCAGCTGCTGTAGCCATGGGCTGCTGGGCTGGTGTTGGGGGTGGACAGTCCCGCCAGCACAGCCCACGGCCCCCGCTCCTCCTGGCCACAGCACTGACCTGCTGCAGGTCTTCCTTGGACAGTAGGCCGACAAGGGTCTGCAGGTCCCCACCAGGCTGGCTCCCATTCGACTCCTAGGCCCGGCCGAGTGGGCTTCCCAGCCCCCTTTTCAGCCTCAGTTCCTCTCCTTGGCTGCACAGGGGGAGGTTCGGGATGGCACGAGACAGGGCCAGACAGGCCCAGGACCTGTGACACCAGACTGTGACAGCCCCTCAACCCGAAATCCCAACAGGACCCTAAGACGAGGGTCCTGCGCTGTCTCCAAGTGGAGACCCCACATCCGGCCTCTACAATCCGGCCTCTACAATCCGGCCTCTACAATGCCACTGACCTGCCAGGGAGGCCGGCGGGCGGCCCTGGACCCAGGGTCTTGGCCTGAAACCAGGATCCAAATCCCAACATGGGAAGCAGGAGAAGACAGGAGGTCCCCAGCCCCACCGATGGGGTGAGCGGCAGAGCCGGGCTCCAGGCCACGAGCGGGGAGTTTCTGCACGCTGCACAGGCGCCCCCCAGCGGCGAGCACCAGCTTTGCTCCGCGTGGTCACACCTGGCCTATGGGGGGTCCAGGGGAGGCTGGCTGGGGCAGGGCAGCACACGTAGTCTGGTCCTGGGTGGGGAAGGGGCTTAGAGGAGCTGAGGGGGACAGCATAGACACACAGACACCCGGAAGGGGTGGGGTCTTAGGATGGGGTCCCAGTCACCTGGGCTCAGCCCCTATGGGGAGAGCAGGTGAGACTTGCTTCCAGGGTGCCCCTGGGAGAGTAGGAGCTGGGGTGTGGCCGCCACTGTCTTTGGGGAGGGCTGGGCACTGCACGCTGTTCCCTGTAGGTGGGTGCCCCCAGCACGCAGTGAACAAGCCTCCTGTGAATGCCAGTAGCTGCAAAATCAGGAAGGTGAACTCTGAGGTGGGCTGCAGGGGCAGGTGTCCAGGCAGCTGCCCTGACTGGGGGAGCGACCCCCAGGGGCCAGGCAGGCCGGAGGTGCTGGGGCCAGGCTGCAATTAGCCCTGCTCATGAGGGCTCCTCGTCACACATACACACACAGCAGACACACACAGAGAGACAGACATGCAGACACACACAGACACACACACAAAGACAGACAGACGGACAGACAGACAGACAGACACACAGACACAGACACCAAGACACATACAGACAGACACACAGAAACACACACACACACACACACACACACACACACACGGTGGCCAACAGCTGACCACCCCAACCGGCCAGGAGGGCCAGTGTGAGTGGGCCTGGCTGGCCACAGAAGCCCCTGAGTGCTCTCCTGGGCTCTCTGCCATCCACACCCTGAGGGTTCCTTCAACTGGCCCCACTGGCCCCCAGGACAAGGGTCCCCCCCAGGGAGGCCTGTTGGACAGGGAAAGGGCTGTGGGGAGCCAGTGGGGAAGGAGTCTTCAGTCAAGGGGTCTCTGAGTTACTGGAGGCACCCAAGGCAGGGCAGCCCAGGAAGTGCCTGGTGCCATGGACAGCAGGGTGGTGATGCCGGCCCCAGGGCTGGAGCTGGGGACACAGGTCTGGGACCCTCTGAGCTGATCCCTGGCCTCTGGTGCTGGGCTGTGAGAGACATGTAGACCTTAGCTCCATGGGCCCTGCCCTCACCCTGGTCCCGGAAGGACGAGGCTATAGCTGATGCCGACACCCCCCCAGGGCCCCGGGTCCACAGGTGACGCTGGCACCCGCCCGGAGCCCCCGGTGTATGGGTGACGCCGTTATCTATCCAGAGCCCCCAGTGCACAGGTGAGGCTGACACCCACCTGGAGCCCCCGGTTTACAGGTGACGCCGTTATCCACTGGCCCTTCCTCCCTGCTGCTTCATCTCCGTCAGCAACCTCACGCAATGACCACCATGTCCACCAGGAGGCGCCAGAGGCCGTGAAACCTAAAACCCGGCAGTTTGATGTCTGGGACATGGGCTGGGGGTAAGGGCTGAGCTTCAGGCCCCGCCCCGGGTGTCCAGCCCAGGCCCTCTCCTGAGTGTCCCCAGGGTCAGGACCCCACAGGGGCGGGAGACACAGGGCAGAGGCCCGAGGGTGAGGGGATGGGAGGGGCCTGGGTGGCAGGGAGTCCAGGTAACCGTGGGCAGCCGGCAGGGCCCACCCTGAGGGCCTGGTTCGAAGGTTAACGCCAGCACCTCGTGGTCTTGGCAGCAGGGAGGTCGAGCTCCCCCGGGAGCCCCAGTTCCCGTAACCGCACAGTGGAGGGGGGACGGTACCCTCACCCCAGAAAGCTTGGAAAGAGGGCAGTCCCTTCCCTCCTGCTCCGCACGCAGCCAGCTCTGCTCCAATGAGCGGTGAGCGCTCATCCAGGTCCCACCCACAGCTGCCCACGGGTGGGTTTGACAGTAGCCTCTGCAGGAAGGGGCCAGTGCCTTGTGTTGTTGTCGTTAGGGGCTGTGGACTCAGTTCTCACCCACAGCGACCCCACGTGCAGCAGAAACCCTGCCTGGTCCTCTCCAGCCTTCCCATCCTCTCTGTACTTGGGCCCATCACCGCAGCCATCGTGTCAGTCCTGTGGGGCATGGAGGACCACATTTGAGTGCTCCCAGGGGCTTGGTGGGAGCCTTTGATGGTCACTTCTCAGCAACCAGGACCCCTCCCCAACCTGAGGACCTGAGAGAGGGGGAGGCTGGAGGGTTGTGGGCGGGGTGGGATGGGGCAGGCCAAGTCCTTGGGCCCCACACTGCAGGCTGCCAATGGAGGCCCTGCCTGCTGCCCACTGCCCCCTGGGACTCAGAGCTGTGACCTGGAGGCTGAGCGCACTCCGGCACCCAGCAGCCCACCCAGTGGACCCGAAAGCCAGCCTGGCTCTGGTTCTGCACTCAGGCCTGGGCCCTGGGGGCACCCAGCGCTGCCTCTTGTGTTCTGGTCCTGAGCTCGTCCCCAGGCTCTGTCTCCGTGGGGTGTCACCTGGGCCCTCCTCCTCCTGGGCTTTGCAGGGCCACCTCACAGACAGCTCAGGGAGGACCAGGGTCAGCAGGGACCTGCGTGTGAATTCCACTCAGGGGCTCGGCTGCTGCTGACTCAGGAACCCTCAGCCCCAGGCCTTGGGGTCTCAGTTCTGCCGTGGAGCCCTTTGGCTGCAGGATTTTAGGGGTGAGTGAGATTCAGGATTGATGCCCAGGGTCTGGGAGCCCTGTAGATGCAACCCTGGTGCCCCCCCCCCCCGGTGGGCTCCCCTGCCACCAACCGCAGCCAGGAACCAGGCGGCTAGACATCCTGCCCTGGTCACAGGGCTAGGCCTCATGCCACCACTCAGCTCTGATGGAATTAGGTCAGTCATTAGTCACCCCCCAGAGGCTGCGGCCAGAGCTGGGCAGTGTGTGTGTGTGTGTGGGGGGGGGCTGATGCTGGCAGGTGAGCTAATTCCACCCTCACTGGAACCTCGGCCCCAGGTCTGCACCCAGCAGGCCGGCACTTTCCTGTGGGAGACGCGTCCCTGGGGCGGGGAGGCTGCGGTGAGCCGAGGCTGAGGGGCAGGAGGAGGGTGTCTAAGCCTCGACCTGAGTTCACTGACCACCCGGGGCCACCGAGCCCACCTTGCCCTGGGCAGACCCTGAGTGCAGGTGCTCTCTGAGCCCTGGCCTCGATGGGCCACACGGAGAGGCTCAGAACCCCCAGATCTGGGGGCTGGGCTAGAAGTCGCGCAGTTAACCCTGAGGAGGGTGTGTAGATACCCAGTGGAGGGGCAAGCCCACAGCAGCCCCTGGGCCCTGGGCGTGGACCTCCAGACGAGGGCCGGCCGGGGGGCCAGGGGCTGAGCAGGCCTCTCCCAGCATCAGTGGGGTGGCTGTCAGGGTGGGCCTGCCCCAGGGGCAGCCCAGGCCCTCTCACCTCCTGGCGGGGGCGGGGGCGGCTCCGAGACTTGAGTGCCAGGAATCGACTGTTGTTTGAGTTTCCGCCAGTCTGTCAGAATCGGGACAACAGATGAAGTCACCCCGGTAGCGTCATGTGGCCCTGTGAGTCCGTGCTGGCTTGTTGATCTCTCTGGGCCTGACCAGGAAGCCCCTCTCCAGTGCCATTGGACTCTCCCATGTGGAACGGAATCCCAGCGCCCAGAAGACCGCTTTCTGTCTGCAGCCACGAGCGATGGGTTCTTCATTCATCTGGGCTCTGATTGATGCAAGCGGATCAAGGAGACTGGACTCCTCCGGGTTTGCATCCAGCGGGAAATTAAGCATCTTAATCGAGCTTCTGATGAGTCCATTGAGATGCGCCCTAACGTGGAAACAAAGCAGGCAGAGGTCTGGCCTGAAGGCAGCGTGCGGGGAAGAGCGAGGTGGAGAGGTGAGAAGGGACACGTGTGCCCCCGGCCCTGCTCCACGGAGGAGGCTGGTGGCCACAGAGGACCCAGGAGCCCTGGGACCAGCAGCTACAGGCCAGCCCCATGGGGCTGGAACCTGGGCATCTGCCCAACCAGGGGGTATCCCAAGAGAGACTAGAGACCGGGGGGAAGCATGTGGGAATTATCACAGAATGAAAGGCATGGGAGTGCGGGTGGGAGGTGTGTGCATGGACCAGCCCTACTGTGCGCAGACACTCGAAGCCCTAACACTCTCAAGAGCTCCCAGGACAGGGGCTTCCTGGAGGCGGGCCGTGGCTCTGTCCACTGAAGGCTGACTTCTCTCTGTCTTGTGGTGTGGAGGCCGCACACTCTTTGGGCAAGACCCTGCCACCTGTCGGCCCTGTGCCAGGCCAGGGACACAGGGAGATGAGCCCAACACTGAGTCCCACCCCTAAACAGGGCCCTCAGAGGTGTGGGGACGGTGGGCTCTGGAGCACAGGCCCAACCAGACGGGAGGAGGAAGAAGCTAAGACGTCCCCCAGCACGTGGTGTGTGGATACCTGTGTTCCTTCCGCAGATCCCTGGTCGGTACAGGCAGTTTGTGACCAGCTCCGAACCTCAAATGTTGGGGGTTCAGACCCACTCAGCAGCTCGGTGGAGAGGCCTGGAGATGTGCCCCCGTCAAGACGACAGCCTAGAAAAGCATCATCCTGGGGCGACTCTACCCTGTGCCATGTGGGGCGCCCCGAGTTGGATCTGCTCTGTGGGCAACGGGGCTGGTTTCTGAACCCCAGTCTGAACCGGGGCCCCTAGGTGACGACGATGCTTCAATACCGATTCACCCACTGTAGCAGCACAGCGGGGAACCCCAACGTGAGCTAGACTCTAGTTAACAGTATCAGTCCATCAGTTGTAACCAATGTCCAACAGAAACGCAAGATGCCCAAGGAAGGAAGGGACCCAGACTGTGGAGAGGGGCGTATGTGGGACCTCAGTATTTTCTGCTCATATTTCCTGTCGATCTAAAACTCTCCAAAAACGAAAGTCCATTAATTAAAAAGCTAAAGGAGGAGGGAGGGTCCTGGCCACGGGCGTGAGGCTGGTGCCCTACCTGCGTGGGGTTGGGCTGTGCTGCTGGAGGTCTGGGTGCCCCCCCAAGGGCCCCACCCAGCACCCCGTTCCCCCAGCGGTGGACCCTCCCCGCCCTTTGCCTCGGATCCAGAACGGTCCATCCCGCCGTTGGCCCGCCGAGCCCCACAGCGTCTCCCAGCAGTCAGGCAGTCGATCGCATTAGGACTGGCCGCCAGCCTTATTAAATCCACTGGACCGAGCCGAGTGCAGGTCGGTGAACCCCTGGGGGGCTGGGAGGGGCACCGACGCCATTGCTGCTCTAGGGGTCGGGGTGGAAGGGGTGAGCTCAGCCCAGGCCCAGGAAGAAGGGACAGGTGGTCCCTGCTCTGGACGCCTGCCAGCCACGCCGGGCTGTCACAGATCGGACGCTGGAAGTTCTGCCTTCCCTCTGGCTTGGCCCAGCTGCCATCTTGCACTGAGGGGACGGTCCCCCAGCCCGAGGTCACTCAGCATGAACGGAGCAGGTGTGACAGGGCAGTGACCTCGTGAATGCCCTCTCTGGCCTGGGGACACGGTGCAGGGGAAGAGCGGTGTGAATGACCCCACAGGGGCTGAAGAGCTCGTGTGACTTGGGTACAGAGGGCCAGGCCCCTAGGTGGAGTCTGTATTAACCGTATTAAGTCATCGAGCAGACAAACAGGTATGGCAGCCTGCTTTGGGGGTGACCAGAATAACGGAGGTGGTCCTTTTTCAGTTAAAGAAACCAGGGCTCAGAGAGGGGAGTCCTGCCCAAGGCTGCACGGGGGTGAGTGGGGGCACTGTGGAAACACTCCCTGCAGTGGGGACAGCTCTGGACCCAGGGCTCAGCTGTGCCCCATGCTCTGAGCCCTGAAGAGGCAGACCCTCCTCTATGCCCACCTGCATGGGATATCCTTCACTGTACCCTCCAGACGCCCCCTCTCCCCCTGCTCTCACCTCTGGGATATTAATTCTCCCGGCTGCCCCTTCACCTGTCCCTCCGAATCAGATGGGCTCTGGGGGGTGGGGGGCTCTCGGGCAGACGGGACCTGGAGGAGGAGGAAGGCAGGGATCGGCAGCCGGCAGGGGTCAGGGCTGGGGCAGTGGCCGAGAGCCTGGATGGGTTGGTGGGAGGGGCTGGGGGAGATCACAAGGTTCACCCAGGATGGCCACTCCAGGCCTGCAGGCAACAGGGGTGCCTGGGGGTTCCGGGCTTGGCCAGAGCCAGCCATGGGGTATGACCAGGCAGGGTGGTCTGGGAAGCTGCATTTTAACATCTGACCCTCCCCTGCCCCCGTCCAGAGCTCTGATGACCCCCAGTACCTGAGACCACTGCATGAGGGTCAGGCCCTCGCAGGGGCTCAGCACTCCCCACACAGCGCTATACTCAGTCCCCTTCTAGGGGCTGCCTCTTTCTGCCTAGCCCCTGGTCTTGGGGGCCCCAGGGGAGCTGCCCTTTGCTCCAGGTGGAATAGGGGTCCTCCCTACTGCACAGGGCTCACTCAGAATGCCCCACAGGAATCATAGGGCTTAAAACCACTATCTCTTCCCTACACCATCCCTGACATGCCCGCCCACCCACCAGGCATCCACAGATCTCAGGAGGGAGGGGTGGTCTCTCTACTCTGTCAGGGTTTATTGGGAACCTGCTGTGCACCAGGCCTGGGGACAAAGCAGAGAGCTCCAGGCTGTGTCTGCAGGGTGGCTCATGTCCTGCAACCAGGACAGACGTTGTGGTCAGGAGTGGGCGGATCGAGGAACTCAAGAGTGGGGGCAGCCAAGGAGGGCTTCCTGGAGGAGGGGGCATTTGCATTGGGGAAGAGGGTGTGGGTGCGCCAGATGAGGGCACCGCGGGGCCAGAGGCTCAGTAGCTGGAGGACAGAGAGTGCCACACGATGTCCTCACCACCCCCGGTCCCCACCTCCCTCTGCTGGGGACCTTCTTGGGGACACAGACAGGAGGCCCCAGGTATTTCCAGGTGAGCTGGACTCAGGCTCTGCCAGCTTCTGAATAAGCATGGGGCCCGAGCACAGTAGCTGAGCCTTCTCTGGGCGGGCGGGGTGCCGAGGGGTGAGAAGAGAGGGGCGAGGGGACACGCTCTATGCCCTGCAGCTGCTGGCCCCCAGTGCAGAAAGGTGGGCTCAGACCACGCAGGCTCACAGCCAGCTCGGCACCCTGGGGCGGGGTCCCCTGAAGACGGGGCTGGGGTTGTCACCAGGAGTCTGGCCGGCCGGCCCTGTTGCCATGGCTGCCAGGCAGCAAGTGTCCCTTGCTCTGGGTAAGACCTCTGCAGAGTGTCCCTGGGGCGGGGGTCCGCCTGGCCTGCCGCTCCGTGGAGGGTGTGACTCCCTCATTGCCCCAATTCTTCCCCTGAGGGTTTTATCTCAAGCTGAAGGTCCCCCGTTTCCAGCCGGGTCCCTGGTTCGCTACCTCCCTCTCCGCTCTCTGTGCTCACCGAGCTCACGGAGCTGGGCCTCGCTCGCCGTCTCTGTGCATGTGTGTGTGCAGCTGGGCTCAGGGGACTGGGGTCTCCTCTGTTTTTCCGCAGGCTGGCCCCTACCATGGAGAGCAGGCTTGGCTCCGTGGGCCCCCAGCTTTCCCAGACCCTGCTGTGCTAATAACAGGCCACGCGGCAGGCCACGCACCAGCCCTGGTTTCTGTCACCCAGCTTGGCACCCACTGCTCCCACTGGCAGGGCCATCTGGCCTAAGGGTGGCATGCCTGCAGGCTGTGGTGCCTGCAGCCCCTGGGGACTGAGCCTTGTGAGGGTGGCTGTGCCCTCTGCCAACAGGGCTGGGTGGCAGCTGCCCCTCCGAAGCCAGCAGGGCCTATGGGGGAGCTGAGGGGCTGGCAAGGAGGGCTGCCCTGGGGGGACATTTTCTACTTTCTGACTCCGTCTCCCTAGAGCTGGGGGTCTGGCCTCATATCAGGGAGGGCAGATGTCCACAGTGGGGGGGGGGTCGTTGCAGTCCTTGGGGAGCTGGGAACACCAGGAGGACAGGCGTCTGGGGACACCTGTGGGATGGGGGGATGGCTGGTGACTTCCTGAGCATAGATCCCAGTCTGGCTGGGAGGTTGCCCCAGGGCCAGCAGCAGCCCCTAAATGGACCCCTCTCCACCAGGCACAAGCTGGGTGCCCTGTCCCCCCAGTGCCAACCTCCACTCTACTGCAGATACATAGAGAAGTGGGCAGTAGGCAGCTTGCTCCTACAGCCCCCCAGGTGCAGGGACCCCCCCCACCCCACCCCCGGCTGAGAGGGAGTGGTGCAGGCCTGGGCTCAGCCCCTCCACACGGTGTCACACCCCTGCGGTGTGCACCCTGAGTCCCCACGGGGTCCAGAGCGCAGTGCAGCCCTGGGAAAGGGGGGCTCCGCCCAACAGGCTGTCGCTGCTACAAGCAGCTTGTGGCCAGGGCCGGCCGGGAGCCCCCTGGCACCCCGCCCCCTCGGGCGCAGTGTCCCCGCCCCGCGTGCACGCCCCGCCCCACGCCGCCGCCTGCCCTCGGCTCCAGCGCCCCAGGAGCGCTGCGCGGACACGGGCTCCGGGGACCAGCGCTACCGCTGCCGCCCAGGTGAGCCCGCCGCCTGCCGACCCTGCCGCCTGCGCCCTGCGCCCTGCTCCTCCTCCGCTCTCGCCGGTCCCTGCGCGCCGCTTCCCCGCTGCCCCCGGGTCTGGGCACAACGTGCCGCCCCCCGCCCTGCCTGCTGCGCGATCTCCCCTGCCGCCCCCACCGCGGATTCCCCTGCTGCTCCGTGTCCCTCCCGGTCGGTCGCCCTCCCGAGCCTGGGTTCCTCCAGACCCTCCCCTCTGGCTTCCAGGCGCCCCTCTCCCGGTATCTGTCAGCCTCTGGGACCCGGGGCTGCGGGGCGCCCGGGTCAGGGAGGAATGGCTCTGCCCCGGAGCTGGAAGAGGGGCAGCGGGGCTGGGGAGGGCTGGGCACACTGCTGGACCGGAGCTCAAGCCCTCAGTGCGCGGGGGTGGCAATCAGCTCCCACTGCCGGCAGCCGCCGCAGACTGGGGGGCCTGGCTGCAGCCTGCCTTGGAGCCTGGACAGGGAGCCACCCCGCCCCTCTGGGGTCAGAACTGCCTCTCCAAGGTTTGGGAGTTGGTCTGCCGCAGCCCTCCCACCCCTCCCACCTTCACAACTGTGTGTGTCCCGTGGTCCCGCACCTGTTCATTGTACCTGGTCTGCCAGCGGCCTGAGGCCCTTAGGAAGGGCAAGGCCTGGAGCGCCTACTGCCAAAGGTGAACCAGTTTCCAGGAGGCTGCCGACCCCCTGTGGGGGGCTTAGGCTCCTGGAGGGCTTCCTGGCAGAGGTGGCCAATGGCACAGATGAGGGATTTAGCACCAACCCCAGGCTTCCTGACACAGGGTGGAGTGGGCCTGGGCCCCGGATGGAGACCCTGAGGGGCTGTGCCCCCCACGCCAGTCACACCAGCCCACGCGCCTCAGCTGCCCTTCGCAGGCAGACACTGCCGTGCCGCAGGCTGCCTGAGAGATGGGGAGTGGGTGGGGAGGGGCGGCAGGGCGCCGCGTGTCAGCCAGGCCCCCTTCTGCTATGGCTTTCCCGGACCACCCCTCGGAGGCCTGACCCCCTCTGCGGAAGAGGCAGACGGGTTGGGAAGCTTGTCAGTGGTCACTGTGGTGGGGAGGTCATGGCAGAACCTGCCTTAGCCACTGCGCCCCTGGGCTGACCCACCGTGCACACTAGAGGGGAGGCCTGAGTCGGGGTCCCCCTGCTCGAGGCTGTGGGTGCCTGCTTCCTGAGTTTGCTTTATCTTCCCCGCAGCTTTGCAGGACTCGGAGGCGAGGAGGGACTTAACCTAAGGCCAGTGTGCGGGTGGGGGGCCAGTCTGTGCCCGGAGCCAGGCAGTGGGCAGGTCCCCTCCTGTGGGTCCCCCCGCCGTTGCGCACGGCGGGTGTCACGACCCCTCCACCGGCTCCCCCACTTGTGCTGGAAAAGGGCCCAGGGACGATTTTCCGAGTGTCATTTCTCTGACTGAGACAACCGCTTCTGAGTAATGGCTCCTGCAGAATTATGTTCCCAGGCAGACGCGGCACCCTGGGCCTGTCTTTGTTCGTCACCGCTGTGAGTCTAGCCCGGGAGCCGGGGTGCTACGGGGGTGGCTGGGTGGGGGCCCAGAAGGCTGAGCTGCTGGCCCCGAAACCTGGGGTGCCGGGAGCAGCCTCGGAGGAGCTCCAAGCATCCGGACCGCCACATACTAGAGAAGGCGTTGGTTTGATTTAAAATCAAATGTGGATGAGCACCGCCTGCCCCAGGGGCCTGGGGCCCGCGTTAGTGGCTGTCAGACCCAACTGCCCCCCTTCGTCCTCCATGGGAGTCGGACCCAGTCCCCTCAGCTTCCCCAGTCCCCCTCTGGTCCCACCTGGGATAAGCCAAAAGCCTCTTCTTGGACGTTTGTTTGTTTTTCCTTTGGAGGGGTTTAGTCCACGGGCCTCTGAAGCTGGGTGGCGCCCTCCTCACTGGACACCCCCAGAGCCCACCTGTCTCCTGGTGGCTGGCTGTCTGCTGACCACCACCCGCCCCCAACTGCTACAGCTCTTCCCCCACTGACAGGGAGCGTCAACAATTCGTTTAAACTTTTCTATCTTTTTTTGGAAGCAAGAAGGAAGATTTATTGTTGTGTGCCACTGGTTTTTTTATTTTTTTTATTTTTCAACTTTTTACTGTACTTTGGGTGGAAGTTCACACAGCATGTTGGTTTTCCATGGGACAGTCCAACACATTTTGCTTCATGACATTGACTGCAGCCCCCACAATGTAACTGAGTCGCTGCCTGTCTGGCCCCGATGCTGGTGAGTGCTGTGCAGAGTGGGGACTCTGGGTGGACAGACTCTCTCTCGGTCTGTGCTGAGGCACGCTGGCCCCTAGCCCCCCTCTTGCTGACGGACACGTGCTGTCCTCGTTGCCACTCCCTGTGGGACCTGCCCAGCAGAATGTCCTTGTCCTGGAAGCCAGGCAGCCACTGGAGTTCAGTCTGTCACGGCTCTCTGGCACTTGCTGTCTCCGCCCGACTCTCCCACACATCCAGCAGCCCCTTTTCCGATTCCACGATTCTCTCTCCAACTGTATCCACAGCTGGGCCTCATCCTCGCTTGTGTGGCTCTTGTCCAAATGGCTGTGTTTTTTCACAGCCGAGATTTGTAATTTTAAAAATAGACACCTGTTCATTTTACTTCTCAGAGAGAAGCCACATTTATCTCACTGCATTTTTATCCCTGCCTTGTCTGAGCATCCGAAACCCATCCAGACACATTCTGAGTATCCTTACAAAGCCTTCTCAGTTTTATTCCATCTGAAGTGAAGCCAGCGCTCCACCATCCTCCACGTGGACTCTCACATATGAGAAGATCCCTTTTGTACGTAAAGTGACATTCTGAGCTTCGGATGTGGAGGCCCTGCACCAGGGGGCCGGGGTCCAGCATCTTGACCCAGGGAAGGCCCACTACCCTCCTCGTGGTTCCAGAATGGCCTGGGAGGGGGCGGGGGGGGCACTGCCCTTTCCACATGGATCAGCCAGGCTTTCTGTGCCCAGTGGCATCCTGGCCTCCTTGCCTCCCTCCTGTCCGGCTCATCTCTCTCCGTGGGGCACCTACAAGCCAGGGATGATAAAGCCCCCGCCCCCGGGTCCTTGGGGCTGCAGCGAGGTCGTGAGGGCCAGGGCCAAGCCAGGGAGCCGTCCCAGGTGGGCGCAGCTAGGGGCAGGACGTTGCAGGCAGATGCCTCGGCTCAGGGGCCGCCCAAGCACTTCCCTTGCAGCGACAGTTCCCCTCCTTCCTCTCGGGTTGTTTTCCAAACAATTTGCTTAATGTGATTCCGGAAGAGGTGAACGCGCTAATCTGGTTTACCCGCCCCTGCGGACGGATGGCGGGGGGAGCGGGGCCCCGCCACTCAGCCCCACTCACCGCTCTCCCGGTCCTCCCTGCAGACGCCAGCTGCTGCGATGGAGCCTCTTTTCCCAACCGCCTCCACCCTGGAGCCGGCCGGCTGGAACGCCTCCCCGGCCGCCCCGGAGGGTGGTGAGAATGGGACCCTGGCGGGGCCGGCGGGCTGGCCAGGGGCCCGGGCGGTCCTGGTCCCCGTGCTGTACCTGCTGGTGTGCGCAGTGGGGCTGGGCGGCAACGCACTCGTCATCTACGTGGTGCTGCGTTACGCCAAGATGAAGACAGCCACCAACATCTACATCCTCAACCTGGCCATGGCCGACGTCCTGTTCATGCTGGGGCTGCCCTTCCTGGCCACGCAGAACGCCGTGTCCTACTGGCCTTTCGGGTCTCTGCTGTGCCGTCTGGTCATGACCGTGGACGGCATCAACCAGTTCACCAGCATCTTCTGCCTGACCGTCATGAGCGTGGACCGCTACCTGGCCGTGGTGCACCCCGTCCGCTCCGCCCAGTGGCGCCGGCCACGCGTGGCCAAGCTCACCAGCGCGGCCGTCTGGACCTTCTCACTGCTCATGTCGCTGCCCCTGGTGGTCTTTGCCGACATCCAGGAGGGCTGGGGCACCTGCAACCTCAGCTGGCCGGAGCCCGTGGGGCTCTGGGGCGCAGTCTTCATCATCTACACCTCCGTGCTGGGCTTCTTCGGGCCCCTGCTGGTCATCTGCCTGTGCTACCTGCTGATCGTGGTCAAGGTGAAGGCGTCGGGCGTGCGTGTGGGCTGCACGCGGCGGCGGCGGTCGGAGCGCAAGGTGACGCGCATGGTGGTGGTGGTGGTGGTGGTGTTCGTGGGCTGCTGGCTACCCTTCTTCATTGTCAACATCGTCAACCTGGCCTTCATCCTGCCCGAGGAGCCCGCCTCCGCCGGCGTCTACTTCTTTGTGGTCATCCTGTCCTACGCCAACAGCTGCGCCAACCCCATCCTGTACGGATTCCTCTCCGACAACTTCCGGCAGAGCTTCCGGAAGGTTCTGTGCCTTCAGAAGGGTTACGGCGTGGAGGACGCAGACATCACTGACCCGAGGCCCGACAAGAGCAGCCGGCTGCAGGAGGTCTCTATGCCTGGGCGCGACCCCCAGGCCAACGGGCTCATGCAGACCAGCACTCTGTGATGGCCACGCTGGGGGCAGGTGGGGATCCCCCCTGGATTTCCCACAGGGCAGGGCCTCCCTGAGGTGCAGGGGGCACTGAGGTGCCTCCCCATGGCCTGTGGGTGTGAATGTTCTCTGGTGACGTGAGGACAGTGGAGCTTACCCGGCCAAGGCCTCGAGTGGATGCTATGCAGGGGCTGGCTCTCTTCCTGCCGGAGTGGGAGTGTGGGGACAGATTCTGGCTCCCAAAGGGGCCTCAGGGATGGGGGTGATCAGCCGGGCAGGGGCTTGGCTGTGCCATGTAACAGGCCTGACGTCTGGTCCTGCCCCAGCCCTGTTGGACCCCGGGCAGTGTAGTGACCGCTGGCTGAGGTGGGCGCGGCTCCACCCCATCGACTGCTGGTGGCCAGGTCCCACACGGGTTGCATATATCCCTCCTCATGCTGCTCCCCAAATCATTAAAGATGCCCCGCGTCCACTTGGACCCACTCGGGAGTCTGAACCTCTCCCCTCCACTGGCCACCTGCCCACGGGTGCGCCCCGATTTGGCGCCTGCCCTGGGTGCCCCACCAGGTCCGATAATTGTGTGGACTTTTGAAGCCTGCAGTGTTAAGTGAGCATGTTGGACGCAGCCCCCTGGCGCAGCAAGGGGGACCCAGGACTCCAGCACATCCCGCCCATCTGCACCCACCCGCTCCCCCACCCTCCTGGCTGCAGCTCCTGTCCCAGAGGGCAGGGGAGCAGGGGTGGGCGGAGAGCTGCAGGCCGTGGGCGGGCGGCGGGGAGGTAGCCAAGCCCAGAGGAGGTGTGAGGGGCTGAGGCTGGAAGGAGGTGCCGAGTGCCCTGGGGGCTCTGGCATGGATTCTGGGGAGGGAGTCCCCTGCAGAGGGGCCCCCCCGCCAGCTGAAGGTGGCTCTGAGGCCAGAGGCCGGGGAGGGCATGGGGACCAGTGGAGGTTTCTTCTGCTGCGGTGAGGGGGTGCCGGGGGCTGGCTCCCCCAAAGGGAGCAGAAGAGATTGCAGACAGCAGAGGGAGCGGCTGGGTGAGGCGAACACTGGGCGAGGTGGTGGCTGCCTGCGGGGCTGCGTGCGTGGGCCCCAGAAGCCGGGCCCCAAGGAATTCTAACCCCCGCCTCATCACCCCACCCCCAGCTGCTGAAATGCCACCCTTCCGCCCCCCAGGCTGGAATGGGGACCAGGACCCCGCCGTTCCCGTGTGGCTGGAGGGGGCCCTCTCAGCCCCCACACCCCGTCTGCAACCAGAGGCAGCCCTGTTTGGTCCTCCTTCGCTGCTCAGTCTGCCCAGAGCAGGGTCTAGTCCCCCACAAGGGGGCATTTTGGGGAGGGGCAGCCCGGAGCTCTGAGGCACTGACCCCAGGCCCAGGCTGAGTGCTAGAAATACCATGTGAAGAGAGCAGGCGTCTTAAGACCCCACGCTCCGGAATAAATGAGAAAAGTGTTTGACTTGTTCCCAAAGCAAACATGTTCCTTGGAGCTGAGCCAAGCCCTGCTGTCCTGGGAGCCCTCCCCGCGGGAGTGGGGGAAAACGGATGGGGCTGAGAAGGTGGGAAGCCGTCCACAGGGTCTCTGCCCTGGGCTGCCATCTTGTTTCCTGGGATGGGGGTCTGGAGGATGTAGGAGACTTTGCGCCTCCAGCCCAGGTGGGGTGTGGGGTGATGGAGGCTCGTTGGGAGGCCTGCCTCTGGCCACTACCTGTCACGCCCGACACTGCTGGGTGGGTCTGTGCTCCTGGCTTGGCCAGGATCCAGCCTGCACCTGCATCTGGGGGGGCTACGCACTGCCCCC
>NW_006922338.1:801482-809507 GCF_000298275.1 Orycteropus afer afer
GGACACAAAGTGCACCCACCCGCGCAGAACGACTAGCAGATGGGTCGGAAATCCTTCCCAATCGATTCCTCCCAATTGACTTGCTGTCACCAACTCCCTCCCCAGGGCGGGGTCAGCCAGTATCCCCTTGAGGGAAGGACACCAACCAGTGGGACCAGCTGGCTCCTGTGCCAACGTCGTGTGTGCGTGCGTGCGTGTTGTATGTCGTGTGTGTGAACGTGTGTCTGAGTGCAGGTGCATATGAACGTGAGAGTATATGAGCTCATGTGAGTGCATGTGTGCACATATGAACATGTGTGTGTATGAACATATGTATATGTGAATGTGTGTGTGAACATATGTGAACGCAGGTGCATATGAACGTGTGGGTGTATGAGCTCGTCTGAGTGCATGTGTATGCATATGAACATGTGAGAGAATGTGTGTGCGTGTGAATGTGTGTGTGACTGTGAGTGTGGATGAGTGGGTGTTGGTGTGAGTGTGTGGGGGCACTGAGGCAGCCCAGGAGTCTGTGGTGTGCATATGAACATGTGTGTGTGTGTGAATGTGAGTGTGTGTGTGTGAGTGCATGTGAACTTTGTGTGTGTGTGAGTGTGTGGGAGGTCACTGAGGCAGCCCAGGGGTCCGTGTGGAGCTTAGTGGCTTAACTTGAACTTGGTCTTCAGTCCTAGAAGCTTCTGGAACCGTCAGAAGACACAGATGGAGACCATCTGGATGGGCAGGCCCGGCCAGCCCAGGAAGCGTCGGCTCACCCGTCACTGGCCGTGTGGCAGGGCCCACTCTAGTCCCCTTACTCACGGAATCCACTGGGGCACATCCTTGCCCCGCCCTCACCAGCCCCCCCACTCTTTCCCCGTTCATCTCCCTGTTCCCCACTTCAGGCGGCTCCCAGGACACTGAGGGAGACCCACCCAGGACCCTGACAGGCTCTGCTCCCTGAGCCAGCCCCAGAGCCTGCAGGAGGCCCCCCAGGGGAGGGAACGGCAGGCCACTGAAGGGCCACCTTTGCTGTGGGCAGCCGGCAACCACCCCCACAGGGCTGGCTGGGGAGGCCTTGGGCCTGGGGTAGCCGGGGAGGGAGGTGGGCTCCCTGGTCCTGCTGGAGCCCAGGGCCTTGTATTAACACGGCCACTGTGAAGAGTGGGGCAACCAGTTCCCAGGGGCACGGGGGCACGGGTCAGCCCCCGGGACCAGGCTCCTTTCCCCAAAGCAGGTGGCTCGCCACTGCACACAGCCTTGTGGGCAGGAAGTTTTCCATAGAAAGCTTTTTCGTTGGCACGTTCCTATCTCCCAGACTGTGGGAGACGCTGGGAGCCTCTGTCCCCCACTGCCTCGCCCCCCCCGCCCCTCACCTCCCAGGAGACACCACTTACCTGCCTGCTGGGCTCCTGGGTGCCCACTCTCTCTGCCACGTCGCCTGAGCCCCACAGGGTGCCTTCACAGTCCCCCAAACACCCCACTTCACAGCCCTACCAGCTCCCCACTGTCTGCACCCCCCATCCTAATGACTCCCACTGTCACTGACCCCACTGGACAGTGGGGACACAGCCCAGACAGTGTTCCCAGGGACTCAGCCTAGGCTACCTCTTCACTGCCCACACCCCGCAACCCTGGCAGACCCCTGAAAACAAGACTTGTGTCTCCCCCTCAGTGAACAAATGGGGGGGGTCCCCCTACTGTGTGCCCAGCACAGGAACCCAAAGTAGGGCTGGACAAGTGTTCCAGGCAGAGGGAGCAGCATACAAAGGCTCAGAGACAAAAAGGCCTCCGCGTGGCTGTGGGGGTGGGGTGACGGACAGGTGGGCGGGGGAGGCGTGGACACAGACCCAGGCCCCAGCCCTGCAAAGAAGGGCTTCGCCCCAGGCCTCTGGGCCTTCTCAGCTCCAGGGAAGCAGATGGATAAGAGACGGGAAAGGAAAGGACACAGGCACTCTGCACAGAGGCTGGCGAGGGACAACCGCCTGGTCTTGGGCGGACATGGGAGGAGGGGCCAGAGGGGCTGCAGAGTGGGCACGGGGGCCACGAAGAAGTTGAGCACTAGTCTGTGTCTCAGCCGGGAGAACAGGCAGCTGCCAGGCTGATGGGCTGGAGGAGCTCATGGAAGGTTCCGGAACCTCCCGGCAGCTTTGGTCTGGGCGGATGCTGGGGATCACAGTGGATGGTCCCCAAAGACACCAGTGTTGAGCACCAGGCATCGTCGAGGGGAAGGGACAGGTGCCCAGGGTAAGCGTGCTGGGCAGGGGTTGGGCACAGACAGGGCCTGTGCCCTCTCGCACCAAGCCCTCTGAGGAGGCCTTCAGTGAGCGTCCTCCCCTGAGCGGGGCTTGTGGGGGGCCAAGGAGGACGCCTGCAGGGCCTGGCTGGCTCTGAGTGGCAGGCTCTGGGGAGCAGGCAGAGCAAACCTCCTTATGGGGGGGTTTGCGGGGGCGGCCATGACATGCTATATGCTGAGGTCTCAGACCCATGGGTTTTACTCTGGTGGCACACTGCCTAAGGCGTCAGACCGCTAACCAGAAGGCTGGTGGTTCAACCCACTGGCTACTCTGCAGAAGGAAGATAGAGCAATCTACTTCTGTAAAGATGTGCAGCTTGGGAAACCCAATGGGTGCCGCTAGGAGTTGCGATCGAGGCGACGGCAGTGAGTTTGGTTTTTTAGTTTCAGGTGTGGCATGGTCCCCCACAGGGACCTCGCACAGGAAATCTGGGGGGCAGGCAGAAGGTGTGTTTCCCAGTGGGCTGGTGACCTCACATGGAACGGTGAGTGTTGTCATCCCCACCATGAGGAAACTGAGGCTGGGCTGCCCTGGCCCCGAGCTGTGCGCACAGGCTGGGCTGGACGCTTCTTCTCCCAGCCCCCCGCCCTGTAGGCAGGAGCAACGGCAGGCCCCTCCCCCATCTGCCTGCTTTTCCTCCCCCCAGGACAGAGGGCAGGTGGTGGGGTAGGGGCAGGGGCGGGTCTCGGGGACATGGGTCTGGAGGATACGGCTCTGTGGTTCCTTGTGGACCACAGTCTCCCACACAGCCCCCACTCTGTGGTGAGGACCTGGGGACCCTGTTGGGGGCCTGGAGCTGGGACGGGGTGGAGCTGTCAGGCTGTGAGCAAGACCCCAACTCCCCCCGGGACACCCCTTCAGGGACACCACCCTCTCCCACCTCCTGGGGTCTCCAGGTCCCGCTCCCTCCCCCCAGTACCCCTTTATCTTTCAGTGGAGAAGTTAGCTTACGTGATGGCCTCAAGGCACTAAACACCCCTGAGATGCAGGCTGTGAAGCGGCCAGTTTCACCTTTTATACGAATTGAATTTTGTACTGCGATAAATGAGCTCCCTAAGAGTCAACCTAGAAGGTTACGTCTGTCCAGGTGTTCAAGGGTTCCATCTCCGGGCTTCCTCTTGGAGTCCCTGGGGGGGGGGCACCAAAAGACGGGCGATTCCAACCCACCTGCTGCTCCAAGAGAGAAAGATGAGGCAGTGGGCTTCTGTGAAGATTGACAGCCTTGGAGACCCTGTGGGGCAGTTCCACTCTGTCCTCTAGGGGCGCTGTGGGTCAGAATGGACTCCAGGCAGTGGGTGTGGTTTGGGCTTTGCTTCTGTGAAGACTGACAGCCTTGGAGACCCTGTGGGCAGTTCCACTCTGTCCTCTAGGGGCGCTGTGGGTCAGTGTTTTTATTTTGTTTTGGGCATTCCTGATTAAATCCAAGTTCAAAACTGGGGCTTTGATGGGGAACGTCCCCCTCATCTGTTAACTGGGCAGCCGAAGAGCCCAGTCTGTGTCTCCAACTCTTTACAGGGGGCCCGTGATGCTCCTGGCGGGGACCTTGCTGGGGCGTCTCTTGGCTTCTAGGCAGGAGGGCACTTTGCAGAGTCGGGACGGTGTGTCTTCCTCACCCCCCACTCCACCAGTTCTCGGCTGGTCTGTTCTGAAATCAACAAGCCTGGGGGGCACTGCTGCCTTGTCCTGCCTCCCCTGCCCACCGCTGGCAGTTCCCCTGGGGGTCTCCCTGAGTGCCTGTGGGCCTGAACAGTGGTGGGAGTGATCGGATACAAGGAACCAGGTGTCCCTCCCTGGAGCTGTCCATGCTGAGGGCCTGTTCACGCTGGCCGGTGCCATTGGGTGCGTTCAATGTGGACAGCTGTCCTCAGGGACACCCAGCTGCATCCCTCCTGGAGCTGGGTGGCCTGGCTGGGGCCTGGCGCTGGCCCCATCTGGACTTTGCCCGCAGGCCAGGCTTCCACCTCCCCAGCTCGGTGCTGGGCATTTTCTCGGAGTCCGGCCCCCAGAGCCGAGGGCGGCGCCTTCTGGCCTCTCTCCTGGACCCTTGCCTGCTGTGAGCCCCACACCCACCCTGCGTTTGGTGCCCAGTAGGGCCACCGTCGCTCACTGACGTTTGCAGAGTTGAGTGAGTGGCTCGAGGACACACAGCAAGGGCCAGGCTCAGGGTGCTCTCTGCCCCTCCAGCTGGGCTGGCCCCCGGCACCTGGGTGCAGCCAGTGAGGGGGAGAGGCCAGGACCCCAGGGGCCCGGTTCTCGCCACCGCATCCCCAAGGCCTCCCTCCCTTCCTGTTTGGGTACTGTTATCTCCCGGCGGGAGCCCTCTGCCACACAGCCCCCATTAACACTCGGAAGTGGCTCTCAGCCCTCCTGTTGGTTGCTGGGCACCCTGGGCCGGCCCGGCTATTCCAGCCATAAAAGAAGCCAGGCTGGAGGGGCAAAGGCCGGGCTGGGAGGGCGAGTGGGCCGGGGGGGGCTGGGGGCTGAGAGCCTACCCCCCACCAGCCCTTGGGCTCCCGTAGGGTCCCCATCCCGTGCTCCCTCCTGCCTGTAGCTGGCACTCGTTCCCCGTCCCCCGCGTCGTCTGCTGCCCCGGCTTCAGGTGTCACGGGACCAGGAGCCCCAGGGGCTCAGCGCCCTGAGTCCCTTATCCAGAATCTCATTCTTCACAAACCTGAAGGCCCTGGAGTCAGGGATCCCAGGCTGAGCTTGGGGTCCCACCCTGTTCTCAAACCCCAGGACCCAGCTCAGGGCCTGGGGGCCTCGAGTCAGGGGTCTCTCTGTCTGAGTATAGGGTCCCACTCCCTGGGGGCTTATCAGGAGGGAGGGAGGAGCTGTGGGGAGCCCTGGAGCCCTGACCACCCCCCATGGGCAGGGACTGAGGCTCCATGGCAACAGGGGTCCCCCCCGCAGTGCGGGGATGAGGGTGTGGAGAGTGCCCAGTGCAAGTGTGGGTGGAGGGTGGACCCCACCCCTTCCAGCGATCCGACAGGGGCTTCCTCGCTTCCTATCAGCTGACCATAGCCCCAGGAAGGCTCCGGCCCTGGAGGTGGGGCAAGGCCGGGTGCAGGGTCCACGCAGGGGGCAGGAAGGCGGCCGAGGGGCACTTTACACTGGTTCCCCAGTGGACAGGACCACAGGCCCCACGCCGCCTGTCTCAGGGCAGCTCCTGGTCCCCCTGTGACTCTAACGCCCCCATCGCTCCGCCCACCGGGCCTGCAGGCAGCTTCATCCGCTAGGACTCGATCACGATCACGGGGACCCAGGTGTCTATCAACCAGGCTCTGGGGACGACAGACACTGCCTCCACCACCAAGAGGGATGGGACATCAGAGTGGGCTCCAGAGAGGAGGCGGTGATGGATGGGGCTGAGGGGCAGGAGGAGGGGTCTGGAAGGCCCAGCTAGTCGGGCGGGTCATGTGGGGGCCTGGCAGGGAGACGGACAAACACAGAGTTGGGGAGCAGCCTCAGTAGGTGGGGGGACAGTGGAGGCTTCCCATGACCTGAGCCTGCCGCCTTCCGTAAACACCTCCCACCGGGAGGGACCCCCAGAACGCAGCCACCCACCCTGCAAAGGAGACCCCACTTTGCTCCACAGACTTGGCCTGTCCCCCTGGGGCCATGTGAACCCCGACTTTCGGACACACATCCAAGCACAGAGCGATGCTGAAGGGGTCCAGGGGCTCCTGCCCATCCTTCCGGAGATACCAACAGACGTGTCTCCCTCTGCCCTGCATGCACCCTCGACGTCCAGCTCCGGGGCTGACGCCAGGATAAGCCTCCTACCTCACGTGGCCAGGCCCAGTGCAAGTGTGGGTGGAGGGTGGACCCCACCCCTTCCTGCGATCCGACAGCGGCTTCCTCTTTTCCTATCAGCTGACCATAGTCCCAGGAAGGCCCCAGCCCTGTCCTTGTCACCCTTTCTCCATGACATTGGCTGCCTTCTGACCCCCCTGGACCTCACTCTGTTTCCCCACTGGCTGGGGCTCTGGGGGGCCACGTGTAGCCCTGGGCCCTGCTGCACCCTTGGGGCCCGCCCACCTAGTAGTCAGGGCCTTGCAGGCATCTCTGTTGGCGTGAAAGCATCTGCCCGGAGGCGGTGCCAGACTCAGCCCTTTATAAGCTCCAGCACAAGGGGGCGCCCGAAAGGCGGTGGGGTCGGCCTGGGGTGCCTTCCCGGCAGCGCCTACGGCTCGGCGTCCGGCTTGACCAGGTGGCCGCTGAAGGTCATGTACAGGTCTCCGGGCTCCCCGTAGATGGCACTGTCGCGGTCACGCTGGAACAGGCGCACCCAGACGGCGTCGCCGGCGGCCAGTGGCAGCAGCAGGCTCTGGGTCTGCATGATGCTGCGTTCACTGGGCTGAGCGTACAGCATGGCGGCCGCCTGCCGGTTGCGCATCACGTGCAGGTAGGTCTCCTTGTAGTTCCAGGCGTGCACCGTGAGGCTCAGGAAGTAGACGCCGGGCTCGGTGCACCGAAAGCGGCCGGCGACCAGGTCGAAGGAGCCGCCCAGGTTCACCAGCTCCGTGTCGAAGGACACGGCCTGTGCGCTGCCTCTGTTGTGCAGCCCCTCACGGCGGCCCACCGAGAAGGCCGAGTAGGTGCGCTGGCACGGGGTGCCCGGAGGTCCAGCCTGCCCCTTCTGGCCCTTGCGGCCCTGGAGGCCCCAGACGCCTGGTGGACCCTCCTTCCCGCTTGGCCCAGAGCAGCCTCTGGCCCCCAGCTCACCCTTGGCACCTGCAGGGAAGACCATGCTCAGGGCTGTGGTAGGCCTCCGGGAGTCCGGTGTCTCCAGGTACCACTGGGCCAAGGGCAGGAGCTCAAGGTCAGACTCACTGACCGTGGGACCCTGAAGGTGGCCCTGCCTCCCTGAGCCCCACTGTTCTTATCTGGGGGATGGGAGGGCTAATCCCCTCCCAGGGGCGGTGAGAAGTCACGCCCCAAGGTGCGTTTTCTCCCTGTCCCCCACCTGCACTCCCTTGCTGTCTGTGATGAGGCCTGTGGAGAGGACCAGACAGCAGAGAGTAGGGTATTGTCAGAGGAAAGATGACAGGGTTGGGAAGTTCCCACTCAAGTCTAACCTAAGTACTACATGCTGTCTTCTCTGGCCTTCTCCTAAGAAGGATGCTGCTACGGGAATCTCAGGCCCCCTGGCCCTTCCTGATCCTGGGGCAGGGTGACCAGGGGTTCGTGCTGGCCAGTTGGGGCGGACGGCAGCCTCCCCAGGCCACCTCCTATCATGCTAGGTAGGGGCAGCAGAGGTGGGGCACTGACTGCCTTTACACCAGCTCTTCCCTCCAGGGCAGGGGTGCTGCCAGAGCAAAGACCACTGCCTGGGCGTCCCCCGTGGGGGCCAAGCCCCAGGTACCAGATCCCCTTCCTAGCCTGGCCCATATCAGAGCCCCAGGTGTGGGGCCCTAGGGCTGCTTCCCCCTGCCCCCTCCTGCCCCCAACCCAGGCCCTGCTGTCCCTCCTGGGCAGACCAGGCCACAGGGACCTCCCCCGCACCCACCTTTGAGGATGGTGATGTCGATGGTGGGCCGGACATGAGGCAGCGGTCCCCATTCCTCAGCCCCATTTCTCAGCGCGTAGGGGTTGGGGGCCGTGACTGGGGGCCAGGCAGGGCGGCAGCAGTGGACACATGGCCTCCTGGGCAGCCTCAGACCCGGCCAGGCCCCCGAGGGCAGTGCCAGCACCAGAAGCATGAGAATGGGGGCTGCCATTGTGGGTGGAGCCTGAGAGGGGAGGGGGAAGA
>NW_006922338.1:809608-821587 GCF_000298275.1 Orycteropus afer afer
AGGAATGAGACACAGGAGGCAGGAAGAGGAGGGAGAGGAGGGAAGGGGAGCTCTGAGAAGATGCCCTACAGAGCCTCAGGCTGGGCGCTGGTCTGGGGAGATAGGCCAGTGAGCCCCCAGTCTGGGTGTTCAGTCTGGGCCCTCTGGGGGCCATGGGGGTCCAGGCCCAAGTTGCTGCCTCCCGCCCTGTGGGGTCTGGTGGAGCAGAGACCCTCGAGCCCAGCCTTTCAGGGCCGGCTGGCGAGACCTCCCACCCATTACCGTTCGCAGTGCAGCTCCTAACTGTGGCGGCTCCTGCCGCTGCCCTCACCCCTCAAAGAGCCCTTTCATGCCACCGGCGCCCGCGGCTTCCCCTGGGCCGTCCAAGACCAACAGACAGGCAGCCTCGCAGAGCCCAAGTGCCCGGCAGTGCCTGCAGCCCCTCTCCCACCTGCCAACCGTGCCCGGCTCGGCCCAGGGCCCAGGGCTCCTTCCCAGTGCCTGGGGGCTGCCCCACGCCCAGACCCCTGGGCCTGGAGCGGGGCTCTGGGGGTCTCTGGGACCAGCGGGCTGCGAGGGGGCACTACCACCTGGCAGCGCTCCTTCCTGTCAGCGGAAACCAAGCCTGCTGCCCAGTCTGCGGTGCGGTGACTCAGCGTGCGGACGGGGGTGGGGGCTGCCGCGGACCGGGCCGTACCGGCTCAGCCCCTCACCACCTGGCGGCCGGCAGGTCCTCCCCTCCCGGGTCCCGCTCCCCGCCCTGGCCTGGCGCTTGTGCAAGAAGAAGCAGGGTCAAGGTGGGAGGGGCGCAGGAGACCAAGGGGGTCCCACCGTCCAGGGCCGTGGGGCTGCCCCTGCCAGAGCCGGTGCCAGGCTCAAGGACACCTGGCCGCTGGGTGCTGACAGCTCGCCGCCGGCCTGGCCACCACCTGCAGCAGCCTCAGCACACGTTTGAACCAAACGCCAACGGGCGCCTGCCACCCGCTCAGCGTCCCCACGGCCCCAGGCCCCAGGCCCCAGGCGGGGCGGGCAGCCCTGTGTGCTGCCTCGGTGTTGCCTCCGGGGCTCCCAGCACGTCCCCAGAGGGCTCCAGGGGCCAGCAGCTCTGGCCTAGAGCCGCCCCGCTGGTTGCCCACGTCTCCCAGTGGCATTAACAGCAAACGTCCCCTGCATGTCCCTGGGGTTTGGCGGCAGCTTGAGGAGGGTCAGATGGACTGACTCCTGGGGCTTGCCAAGACAGACAGATGGATGTCTGACTGGGAGCCTTAGTGTCCCCACCTGTGAAATGGGAGCGTCTGGCGGAAAGGGCTCCTCTCTGTAACAGAGTGAAGGCCAAAGGGAGGAAGGGGTGCCGGGTCTTTGGAGCAAGTCCCTGCTGGGACCTGGGAGCTGGGGCCAGCACAGCCTTTGCAGGGGCCGCTGCGTGGGGCTCTGTCACTGTCCCTCTGCACCCCGCTCACCCTTGGGGCGGCTAACGTCCCCTCGAGGAGAGGCTGCCTCAGAGCCTGCAGTGGGTTCAGGAGCCCTGGGCACACCCTAACCTCCTGGGGTCAATTACCAGGACAGTGTCCTAGCCCCCAAGGCCATGGTAGCTCTGAGACCACAGGTCCCCTCTCCAGTGACTGTGCTGAGGTGCCCCCAATGAGCTTCCCACAGGGCCCCTGCCCCATTAGCCCACTGCCTTGGCTTGGGAGGCCCTCGCCACACGGCCGCGGTGATAATGGAGTTGAGTGGCAGAGGCGGCCGGGTGATTATCTGCAGCCTCTAATGGACACGTCCTCGGAGGGGGGCAGGCGCTGGGGAGCTCGGCAGGCTGGGGTGGGCACAGCGGGGGCCGCGGCCACCCCTTGGCGGCCATGCCCAGCCCCCTCCGGTCCCCGCTGCTGCGCCAGCGCCCAGGGTGGATGGCATATCGCTGGCGAGCCTGTGGGAAGGGGCGCTGAGGCCTCCCCTCCCCCCACCCCATGACTCAGTCCTTGGCTGGTGGGGGGCGGGTGCAGGGGGAGAGGCTTTGGAAAAGGCGGGGACCTGGATGGGGAGCCTGGCCACCGCAGTGGCTGAGGCCCAGAAGCTGAAGGCAGGGACATGGGTGAGGATGGTGTGTCCCCAAGGCCGTCATGGATTCCACAGAAACCAGCCCCAAGCCTCCAGGAGTCCTGCTTCTGCCCAGAGGGAGGCTCGGCCAAGCTCTGTGTCCGACACCCCTTGCCCCTTGTCACCGACTCCTCGTCACCTCTCTTTACAGAGGAGAGGGCCCTCCAGCCTGAGGAGAACTTTAATGACCTACCAAGAGCGGGCAGCACCATTCGGTCTTTGTAGCCCCCTGCTGCCGCCGTGGTGACAGAGACGGGGAGGGGTCTCCATCCCCAGGTGCAGCAGCCTGGAGGTTCCAGGGCTGCAGGGAGGAGGGGCCGCCCTCGTGTGCTCGCAGGGAGCAGCTCCCTTGGGGCCTCGACCCCCCCCTGCCCAGGTGGGCAATGGGCCCGGGGCAGGGGGGCCTTCCTCCACCCTTCCCTCCCCCTCCCACTGGGCTCAACCAGCAGAGGGAGAGGGCGCCGACAGTCCTCAGAGGCCAGCGAGCAGAGGGGCTTGGCTGCAGCTAAAAGGTGAGAGGCCGACCACTCCCTGAAGCCCAGCCTGCCACCTCCTCCAGGAAGCCCTCTTGCCCTCGCCTCCTCCCACCCAGCTCTCTCTCCAAATTCCCACCCTGTCCAAGCTGTGCAATCACTCCCAAGAGCAGCCCCTCCCAGGCTGTATCTCTCAGGCGTCCAAGCCTGGAGGGACTGTGTCTGGGGGTGGCATGTACCCCTCCAGCTGAGCTTTCTGGGGCCGGGAGTCCAGAGGTGGGAGAGGCCAGGGGAGAGGAGGGCAGCCAGGCTGGTGGAAGGGGGGTGGCCCTGTCTATTTGGCTCCATCAAACTTGTTCACTACATGCGGCCCCTCCCTGAGGCCCCACCCCACCGTCAGATACAATTTCTGATCTGCACCGATCCCACAGCCACCTTGTTGGCCCCGAGCCACTCAGTGCAGCCGACTGCCTCAAGATATAGGGTCTGTGTGTGGTCCACGTGGGTGGGGAGACTTGCACCTCCCTGCTTGGCTGCGATGGGGGGCAGGGGAGACAAGGCCGGGACAAGAAGCCCCCTGGGCCTGGGTCTCCAGAGATGAGAACATGGTCAAAATCTCTTCCCGGGTCCTATGCTGGCGGTACCCCCAGCCGATCTGCCCATCTGGGCTGTGGGGAGCCTGAGCATATCAGTGGCGTTGAGAGCTAGGCGGGCTGGGGAGGGGCGCTCACCCCGGGGAGCAGAGGGGTGCTGGGCTGCAGAGGGGGCGCTGCCATGGGGGCGCAGCCCTGTCTGTGTGCCCTAAGGCGGGGAACTGCTATTGGGGGACCAGCCTGAGCAACCCCGCTCCGTCCCACCTGCTCCCAGCAGAAGGGGTGTGAGAGGTCGCTAACTTGGAAGCGCAGTGGCAGGAGCAGGGGGAGACGTGAGGACCCTGAGGGACTTTCTGCAACTCTGCTGGGTGAGCGAGCACTCAGAGATGCCATGCTCTGGGCTGGACACCTGCGGGTGGCCACAGGTTAGCCTTGAATTCCCCACTGGACATCACCACGTGCTCTGAGGACAGGGACGTCTGGTCTCCCACAGCGGGGGGGGGGGTGTGTGGGATGCTGGTACCCACAGGCACCGGGAAACCCCCACTGCCCAGGCCAGAGTCGGACGAAGACCCCACCCTGTGTAGAAAGCTAACACGCTCTTTATTTGGGCTGAAGGGATAGAGTGTAGGGCCGGCCCCTGCGCCCAGGCCGCACCTGGCGGGTTACTGGTAGCCAGCCAGCTGGAGGATGGTGGGGTAGTGGGCGCGGCGGGCCATGCACTTCTGGCGGTCAATGAAAAGGCTGTTGCTTTTGACAGCGATGTCCCTCTCCAGGCTCATGCGGGTGTCCTCCAGGTTGTGCAACAGCTGTTCCGCTTCCAGCAGCTTCTCTTTGAGAGCCGCCAGGGACGTGTTCAGGTCCTCCACCTCGCTCACCAGCCTGTGGTGCCGGAGGAGGGCGGTGAGACATGGGGACGGGTGGGGGCAAGGGTCACTGGGATGCCTGACCTGGGCAGGGAGGGGTGAGACCCCAGGTTCAGAGGTGAGTCCAGATGGGGGGTGTCCTGGCCAAAGTGCTCAGCGATGTTTCCAAAAGCCCCCCGGGGAAGGCCACTGGGGAACCCCCTCAGGCCCTGGGTGCAAGTGACAGGTCACAGCTCTGAGCTCAGCAGAATCGGGGCTGTGGGTGAAACTCATGTCCAACGGCGACATCTTGTGGCCATTATCTAGCAATGGCAGTGGTGTGCTGACCAGCCTCTCCTGACAACTGCCTCTTTGAATCCAGAGAGGCCCCCTGGTGTGGTGTCTTGAACAAATGGAGAGGCAGGGAAGGCAGCGTGCTCAAGAGTGAGATGTTGCTTAGAAGGGGAACTGGACACTCGATAAATCAGGAAAAGGAAAGGTGGGATCCCACCTATGCCCCAGATGGGAGACGTGGGTTACTCTCGTCACATCCAGGGAGGCAGGAGGGGGACAGAAGGGCCACACCCTGGCCTCTCTGCTCTGTGCTCTGACCACCCCGAGATCCCCTGCTGGGAAGATGGGGTGAGAACACGTGGACTGTGCCATTGTTTTCCTGGCACTTTCAGCAACCCCCAGAGCCCTCATGCACGGCACTCAGATGGGCTGGAGGGGAAGTGTTTGTGCTTCTGCGTGTGTGGGGGGACACTGCTGTCCTTTCTCTAAACATCTGCGGTGTACAGTGTATTGGGGGTTCACGGGAGCCCCAGAGTATGACAGAGCCAGGGAGGCGGGGACAGGCCTCGAAGGTCAGCTGTGCCCACCCCTGGACTGCCCAGAGGCGGCGGCTGAGTGGCCAGGCAGGGCACCTGAACTGAGCGGCGTCCCGACACAGCTCCACGTTGGGCCGGTGTGAGCGCTGGTAGAGGCGGCTCTGAGCCACCCTCAGGGGGGCCTCCTTGTCCTTGATGGCCTGCTTCAGGGCCGCAACGTTGTACTCCTGGTCTGTGATTTCCCGCAGTGTCTGCATGAAAACGAACTCTGTGCGCACCACAGCCGGGCAGCCTGGGCCCAGGGCAGGGCTGGGCCGAGGCCGGGGTCTCCCAGACCAGTATTCCTCCCTCCGGGGGGGGGGGCCCTGAGCCCTGAAGCTGTGTCCAGCAGCTAGCCCCGCATATTGGCCCAGGGAGCTGTGGAGGAAGGGAGAGTGGCTTGGGCATTTCAGACCCCAGAGGGCTCCACACGCCTGCTGGTCACCAGGCCCCTGCCAGCTGGTCACCTCTCCCAAGACATTAATAGCAAATCACCCCAAGTGTCCCCGAGGTTTTGCAGCAGCTTAAGGACGGTCAGGGAGGTGCAGGGGCGGACCCAGGTCGTGACCACGGCAAGAGCGGCCCCTGGTGCAGCCCAAACGAGGGGCTTGGTCTAGGTGGCCAGACGCTGGGCGGGTCAGGCGTGGTCTGGTGGTGTGGGTGGGGCCTGAGCCAGCCTGGGCGTGGTCTGGACGGATGGGGCGTGGTCTTGATGTGGGGTGGCCTGAGTAAGGCTGGGCGTGGTCTGGTGGTGTGGGCGTGGCTTGGGAGAACCGAGCAGGCGGCATCACCTTGCGCAGATGATGGTCCAGCTTGTGGCGCGCGTCCTCCAGCTCCTCGCAGCGACGCCCGAAGGCCAGGTTCACGGCGTCGCACTGCAGCCGCAGGTCCTCGGACGTGTCCCGAAGAATGGAGTCTATAAGCTGCCGCAGGTTGACAGAGGCCAGGCGCTCACGCTCGGCGCGGTACAGATTGTCCCGGGTGAACTTGGCCCAAGTCTCAGGCGTGGAGGCGCTGCGGGCCGGGAGGCGGGAGCGGCCGGCACCTCCGTCGGTGGGGGTCACCCGCCAACGGCTCCAGGCCCGCCAGGCCGTGCCTGCGCCCCTCCGGACTCAGCGACCCCGGACCCCGCTGCACCCCCTGGGCTCCTGCGTTTCCACAGTCGCCCACCCCACCCTGGCGAGTCCGCACCCCTGCGCACACTCTGCGTCCCCTGCGCTCCCACAGGCGCCCTCTGCAGGCGCCCCGCACGAACCCACCAGACGCCCGCCCAGAGCTGCTGCAATGCACGGTGACCGCGCGCCCTCTGCCTGCCACGCGTGGAAGTGCAGCCTCACGGGCGAGCGGCCTCCCCACCGTCCACAGAGCTGCACAAGGGACCTTGGCGGTGAGGGCCTTGGGACCAGCGGGGCTGGGGGAGGATGGCCCAGCAAAGGAGGCTGCTTCCAGGGGGAAGCGAGCAGGGAGCGTGGACGGACGGCGTCCCCCAGCAGGGCGCGGCTGAGCACGGGAGTTCGCGCGCAGGTGGGCGCAGGGCCCCTGCCCGCCGCGGGCCGGGGCCTACCTCTCCTCCAGCCGGGCCGAGTGCGGGTGGAACTGCACCTCGGTGCACTGGTTGTGGTAGCGGGAGCAGGTTTCATCCATGTTGTAGGCCTCCACCTTGTCGGACCAGTCCATCTCACACGTCTCCTTCTGTTCTCGGTTCAGCCTGGGGGCAGGGACCACGCTGCGTCTGCGCTGGCGCGGGGGCGGGGCCTCCCTTCCCAAGACATCCCGAGACCACCGGGCACCCCTTCCTGCGGCCACTGGCCACCCCATCCTAGGGCCACTGGGCACCCTTGAGACCCCAATTCTCAGCTTCAGGGGGGCTCAGAGCACAGCTTCAGCTGCCCAGTGCAGGACCCACAGCCTCTGGGGTCCCCGCCTGGTGAGCCCCATCCAGGAACAGCTGCCCAAGTCTCTGGGCTGTGCTAGCCTGGCCCTGGATACTAGGGCCTCGCGCCCCTGTCTGGGGCCCCACCAGCCTGCCGGGGCCCTCCCTTGTCCCTGTGCTCCAGGGTAACCCCCTGCCGTCTCTGAGCCCCAGGCTGGCCCTGTGGTACGGGGGTCACGCTGGCGTGCGGCGCACCCACCGGATCTGGTTTATGGCCTGCAGGATGGTCCTTTTCAGAAGCTCCTGGATGTTTCTGATGAGCTCAGCCTCCTGCAGAGAGAGAAGCCCCACCTGTGCTTGGCCCTGCGCCCACCGAGCCTCCCGGGGCTCCGGGCACGTCTCTGGAGGACTGGGCGACCCGCCCACGGTCAGTTCCCAAACGCCCAGGGGAGCAGAGGTGGAGGTGATGGGGCACTGGGGCTCAGACCAGGTGGGCCAGCCACCCCACCTTTGTCCTGCAGAATGGGGACATGGGCCTGTCTCTGTCACTGGGTTCATTGAGGGGTTCTAGAATGGCATCTGACTGCTAACCAGACGGCTGGTGGTTCAAACCCACCAGCCACTCCTCAGAAGGAAGGTTGGGCAATCTAATTCCACAGAGATACTGCGTTGGAAACCCAAAGAGGGGTCGCAGTGAGTTGGACCTGACTCCACAGCAGGGAGTTTGGTTTTTCTTGGCTTAAGATAGTTTCTGGGCCACTGTCAGACGGGCATCTTTCCCAGAGGCTTCAGGGGCTGCAGAGAGGGTCCTCCCAGAGTGGTTCCCACATGGCTGGGACTTAGCCCCCATGATTCTGGGAGCCCTCCCTGTGGCTTGTCCAGTGAGCTGAGGGCTGTCTGCCTTCCTGTTGGTTCCTGACCCCTGGGGGACCAGATGTCCCCTGGGCCACCCCTCAGGGCTTCCTGCCTGCACAGGCTCTCTAGCCCCAAGAACATCCCCAGAGCTATGCTTCTTTCTTGTCCACTGATGGCTTCCTTTTCTGTGTTGGATTCTTCTCCCTGCTGATCCAAGTGCATCCTCGTGGAATACTGAGCACCCTTGTGTGTGTATCTAGTTCTACAATCCTGCTCTGTGGGCCCGACCTGGTCCTGCCTGGTGTTTAAAAAAGCAGGAACCACACCCACTGCCTGGAGTCCAGTCCGACCCACAGCGCCCCTAGAGGACAGAGTGGAGCTGCCCACAGGGTCTCCAAGGCTGTCAATCTTCACAGAAGCAAAGCCCAAACCACACCCACTGCCCTGGAGTCCAGTCCGACCCACAGCGCCCCTAGAGGACAGAGTGGAACTGCCCACAAGGTCTCCAAGACTGTCAGTCTTCACTGAAGCAAAGCCCAAACCACACCCACTGCTGTGGAGTCCATTACAACACACAGCGCCCCTAGAGGACAGAGTGGAACTGCCCACAGGGTCTCCCAGGCTGTCAATCTTTATAGCAGCAAAGCCCAAACCACACCCACTGCTGTAGAGTCCATTCCGACCCACAGCGCCCCTAGAGGACAGAGTGGAACTGCACCACAGTGTCTCCAAGGCTGTCAGTCTTCACAGGAGCAAAGCCCAAACCACACCCACTGCTGTGGAGTCCATTACGACACACAGCGCCCCTAGAGGACAGAGTGGAACTGCCCACAGGGTCTCTAAGGCTGTCAATCTTCACAGAAGCAAAGCCCAAACCACACCCACTGCCATGGAGTCCATTCTGACCCACAGCGCCCCTAGAGGACAGAGTGGAACTGCCCACAGGATCTCCAGGGCTGTCACTCTTCACTGAAACGCCTGCCTCATCTTTCTCCCTTGAAGTGGCTTCAAACCGCTGACCTTTTGGTTAGTAGCCTAGTGCTTACACCTGCACCACCAGGGCTCCTAGCCTTGTCGTGTTTACAGCGTTTTAATTACTGGGCGGGCGGTGGACGGGATGTGGGCTGGAGAGGGGCCCGGAGGTCCAGGCAGAGGGGTGCGCCCAGCCCGGGTGGGCGTGGGCCGGGGCTCGGCAGGTGCGCGCTCCCCGGGCTCCGTGCGCCTGGCACCTTCAGCAGCTCCACCTCCACGCAGTCGCGCACGAGGTCAGGGTGCTGGCGGCGCTCCCGGCACTGCAGGTTGTCGGTGGCGATGGAGTAGGGCAGCTCCGTGGCGCCCAGGGCGCGCTGCAGGCGCAGCTTCTCTTCCAGCAGCAGCCGGGTCTCCGCCAGGAGCTCCTCGACCTGGCGCTGCAGCTCCGACTTCCAGCCGTGGCTGTCCTGCAGCCGCTGCCCCACCCTGCGCGTGCTGTCCGCCTGCGCGCGCTGCGCCAGCGCCTCCGTCTCGGCCGCCAGCTGCCGGCTCTCGTGGCGCTGCCGCTCCGACTGGTCGCGGTCGGCGAAGGCCTGGTGGTAGCGCGCGTAGCAGTTCTGAAACCACTCGTCCACCAAGTACTTGGCGGTGCGGAAGCCCGCCGTGGCCAGGCCCGCCGACGTGTAGGCGCCGGTGTTGCGCGCCACATCGTACACCTTGCGAGGCAGGTCGCACACCTGCACCGTCTGCGGGGCGGGCTCCTGGGTCAGGAGCACGTCGGTCTGCGCCATGGCGCGGCCGTCAGTCCCCGGGCTCAGCCAAGAAACGAGGACCGGGCGGTCAGCCAGACAGCTCCGCCTGCTCAGCTCCAAGCAGGACGCAGCTCCCGGTCGCCCGGGCAACACCGTACACAGGAAGCTTTCCGGTTGCTGGGCAACAGGGATGCCCCCGCCCCCAGAACTTCCTTCTTAAAGGGCCAGGCGCCTCCAAGGACGCAGAAACAGGGGCAAAGGGGTCACGGCCCTTTGGCGGACCCTCGGGCCAGGCAGGGCCATCTGCTGGGGTCTCCCCCTCTGTGTTTACAATGGAAACATCTCGGGGCACGGGCTGGGGGTGGGCTTGTACTGCTGCCTGCCCCCCACCCCTGCATCCATCCGTCCCCGCGCTCATTCATTCGTTCCTGGGGCCGTTTCCGCGGCCTTGTCCTGGTTTGGCTTTGCTCCGCCGTGGGCAGCGCAGGCGCGGGCCCTGTCCTCCCGGGGCAGTCCGGGAAGCGGGACCTGAGGCTTCAGGGTGTGCGCCCTGCAGTGACAACCCTTTAACCCTAGATGGGGACCCTCCCTCCGCCCCCTTGTCGCTCCAGCACGGGCCCTGTCACTACGTGTGGCCCTGAGACCCGGGCCAGGCCCACAGGGCTTCCCGGCTGACACTCTGGAAGGAGAGGGGAGGCCTGGTGACCAGCCAGAGCTGGCCAGAAGCCTCAGATCCGCCCGGCTTCTTCTGCCCGTGCCCTGCCGGCCTCATCCGGAGGCTTCCCCGAGGCTCTGCCTGGGGGTCCCGGGTCGTCCACGTTTCTGGCTTCTTGGGTGTTCCAAATGCAAGGTGCCCAGGCCCAGCCAGGAGGACGTTCTCTTTAATGGGAAGTTAGAATAGGCCCTCTCGCACGGGAGGCACAGGGGACGGTGCCCCAGGGCCACTGAGGGCCTGGCTGTGGGGCTCAGGCCAATGGGCGGAAGCGCATCGGGTCCTGGGGAGAGAACACAGAGCGCCAGGGCGATGCCCGAGTCGGCCAGCAGGGGGCGCCATTGGCCGCCAAATGCGGCCAACGTGGGCTTCCCTTTGCCTTAGGTGCCCCTGGAGGTGGTCTGGTCCGGGTGTCTCACCAACCTGCGGCTTCGGCCTGGGCTCCAGGACTCCTCTCGGCCGTCCCCACGCACACCCTCTTAGCAGGAGATGCAGACCCTAGGCTGGTCCTGCCCGGGGAACCACAGACCCAGGGAATCTGCTGGAACCCACGGCCTGTCAGGAGGACACAGAGCCTGTGACTCGGTTCAAGTTTGGTGACCTTGGGCCACCCTGACCTCACAGCCTCAGCCTGCAGGTGCTGGGGTGCCGGGGTGCTGGCTTGCCACCGTGATGGGCATTAGGGTGTTGAGGTTTGTGGTGGGGTGGGCCGCAGCTGGGTTCTGCCCCGGTGGAGCCCACAGCTAGCTGGGGGGAAGCTGCAACTCAACGTGTACTCCCTTTGTGGCTGAGGCGGGCGCTGCTCTGGGGAGTCTGCCTAAAGCCTGGGCTGGCCCTGCGTCCCCGGCCAGTGCCGCCACATACCCACAGGTCTCCTGGTCCTGACGGGGTGCAGACACCCAGGAGGAGCCCTGTGGTTGGAATCCTTGCCTCTTGTGCACCATGTGGCCCGGGCTGCTCCTGCTCTGTGCCTCAGTTTCCCCATCTGCACCAGGGATTACATCAGTTACTGCCAGGGCTGCTGCGAGGGCCCCAGGCTCAGGGCTCCATCCCTCCAGGTGGCAGCAGCCTCAGTGAGCGCGTGGGGGGAGGCATCCAACACTTCTTCTGCCCGTGCCCTGCCGGTCTCATCCGGAGGCTTTCCTGAGGCTCCGCCTGGCGGTCCTGGGTCATCCACGTTTCTGGCTTATTGGATTTATTTGTCTCCAAATTGCATTGGCCACGGGATAATTGAGTCAGCCACCAGAGACTCCCAAGGTAGGTCCCCTTTCTGCTCTCTTCTCTCCAGCGGGGTCAGAGACTAGAATTCGTGTGGGGCAGTCACCCTGAAGCACCCCCAGACTGCATGTGCGTGCCCCCAGGGATGACACCCCTTTCCCCAGAACAGCTCTGCAAACCATCCCAGGAGTGTGCTGGAAACATTGTAACAAAGAACAGAAAGCTGGGCTTCCAGCTAGAACTCATCAGCCACCTCTCACCTGCCTGCTCCCCGCGGAAATCCTGTGTCAGCAGGCTTGGCTCCCCAGAGGCCCTAGGGGAGGGTCCTTCCTGTCTCCTCCAGCCTCTGGTGGTCCCAGCTGCTCCTGGGCTGTGGCTGCAACATCATAACCTGTGCCTCCATAGTTACATGGCCACCTCCTCTCTGTGTGTCTGTGTGTCCTTTCTTTTATAAGGACACTGGTCTGGTCGTTTAGGGAGGAGCTCTGGTGGCACAGTGTTTAAAGGATTTGAACCCACTGACTGCACCTCGGCGGGGAAAGGTGAGGCAGTGTGCTTCTGTGAAGATTGACAGCCTTGGAGATCCTGTGGGCAGTTCCACTCTGTCCTCTAGGGGCGCTGTGGGTCAGAATGGACTCCAGGGCAGTGGGTGTGGTTTGGGCTTTGCTTCCTGAAGATTGACAGCCTTGGAGACCCTGTGGGCAGTTCCACTCTGTCCTCTAGGGGCGCTGTGGGTCGGAATTG
>NW_006922338.1:821732-822597 GCF_000298275.1 Orycteropus afer afer
TGTGGTTTGGGCTTTGCTTCTGTGAAGACTGACAGCCCTGGACACCCTGTGGTGCAGTTCCACTCTGTCCTCTAGGGGCGCTGTGAGTCGGAATGGACTCCATGGCAGTGGGTGTGGTTTGGGCTTTGCTTCTGTGAAGACAGACAGCCTGGGAGACCCTGTGGGCAGTTCCACTCTGTCCTCCAGGGGTGCTGTGAGTGGAATTGACCCAACAGCAGTGGGTGTGGTCTTGTTTGGTCTCATTTGGGGCTTCTTCTAATGGGCTCATCTTGACTGGGTTCCACCTGCAGAGACCCTACTCCCAACCAGGGTTTCATTCAGGTGTCAGACCTGAACATGCCTTTTCTGGGGACAGAATTCACCTGTGTAACCCTGAGTCATTCTGCCTCTGTCCCTCCCTCTGGGTCCTGGGAAGGGCCCCTCCCATGGACGCTCAGGCCTGGGGCGGGGGTTCTGCCCTGTCCCTGCCTGTAGTCCAGGCTTCCCACCTGGGCTCCAAGTCCCGACCATCCCTGAGCACTCTGGCCTCGGGCCAGCCCAGCTGCAGAGTGACCTGACTCCACCGAGGACGCCAGCCACACTTACTGACTCGACACTGGCTTCCAGTGACCGCGACCCAGCCCACAGTCATAGGACTTTGGGCCCACCCCCTGGCAATGGGGTCATGATCCGGGACCTCCTTACCCCGCAGGAGGTACTGGGGGCAGCAGTGCTTCACACCATGTCCCCATCCCCTGGGGCCCCCCGGGGCAGGGACGGCCCACACGGCAGCCGCATTGGGGTCAGCCGCATTGGGGTCTGCCGCATTGGGGTCTGCCGCATTGGGGTCAGCCGCATTGGGGTCTGCCGCATTGGGGTCTGCCGC
>NW_006922338.1:822721-849623 GCF_000298275.1 Orycteropus afer afer
GGGGTCTGCCGCATTGGGGTCAGCCGCATTGGGGTCTGCCGCATTGGGGTCAGCTGCATTGGGGTCTGCCGCATTGGGGTCTGCCGTCTTTCTGAGGCTCACAGCCCACCCCTCCTCCATCCCCAGCACCGGGAAGTTGCCAGATGGGAAGAAGGGAGCGTGTCACCTCAGCTCAGCCTCCCAAGAAGCCCAGGTGGCCGTGACCAGCCCAAGTGGCACAGTGGGGGCCAGGGGAGTGGGGGCACAGCCATCTGCCTTCCCAGACCCCCAGGACTGCACCCCCTCTTCAGGAATGACAACTCAAGGAGCCTGGGAGCCGGTCATCTGCCAGGTACCAGCGGGTGGCTTGTCCCTGCTCCATCTCCTGCGAAACATTTTAATGATGAGAAGACAGGAAGGGGTTTCACACCTCAGGCCCACCAGGGGGAGCACCGGGATAGTGGGGTTCAGGTGGAGGGGAGTGGTCCCTCCCCGCCCCTAGGAGCCTGCAATCCATACTCCCATGCACAGGAGGGAGGGCATGTGGGGGTGGGACGGGAAGGTAAGGCAGACAGCTGCCTGAGCATGGGCTCAAGGAGGTGACTCAGGAGGGCTTCCTGGAGGAAGGGGCCCCTACCTAGCCTAGAAGGAAGGCAGTCCGGGGTAGAGGGGTCCTGCCCCTTCCTGGGGAGGATGTAGGCCGAGGCACAAGAAGAGGAGGAGAGTGTCAGGGTGGGCCAGCTGAGGTGGGCACGGTACCCTCTGCTCAGTCCCTGGCCTGTCCTCCATGGCAGCAGGCAGAACGTAGACTCGGGGTCCACAGTGCTGCCCACCCAGCCTCACCCAGCGAGCCGGGGCCTGGGCAGTGGGGCCCCACATAGGGCATGGAGTCCCAGTTTACCTGCTGGGAGATGAGTGGCCACATGGGGCCATCTGGGCAGCTGTGTCCACCCCCAGGACTCAGCAGTGGTCAGTGTCATGCAGGACGTCCCCACCTGAGTGGTCTGGGTGAGTGGCAGGTCTGGATCCAGCACCCGAGGCTGACACTTGGCTGCTGTGTGCCTCAGTTTCTCCCGTTGGGAGAACAGGTGAGTCTGGGCCCTCCCACGGGAAGGCATGAGGATGGGGTGAGGCCAGGCGTGGGCACAGCCCTCGGAGGAGCTCCGACTTGGCTGAACCTCCCATCTCACTCCGTCCAAGTCGCTGGACCCCGCCGGCCTCTCTTCTACATGGTCGGCCAGCATATGGACCCTTCCCAGGCTTGGCACAGGTTGGAGGGGAGGCCAGGAGGGTCTGAGGCGGGGTGGGCACTCACACCAGGCCCTGGACCCCCACCCAGAGAAGGCAGGCCGGGGAGGGGGAGGCCACTAGTCTGCTAGCAGGAGTCAGACCAGTGTCCTTGACCTTGAGCAAGCCCTCGGCCCCGCCTGCAGAACCAGCTCCAGACACATGTAAGCTAAATGGGTTTGAAGAAGCTATAAAACTCCCGAATAAAATGAAACCGTTGTTGGATCCTGACTGCAGGCAGTAGATCAAGCTCCTTGGTGGAAGGTGGGAGGACACGCAGGACCACCGCGAGGGGCTCACAGGTGCAAAACGGTCTCTAAGCCGGGCCTTCAGCTGCTGGGGTGGGATAGAGGAGGCGGGAAAGACCCCGGCCACTCCTCTGGGTCGGGGCTCGGTGTGACCTTGGGCCAGCCTGGCTGTGACCTTGGCTGCCCACCCTTCCTGTGCCCGGCCTCTCTGGCTGCAAACGGCAGAAAGATATGTGCCCGTGAGCCGTGACCAAGCACCCAGGGAGCCCGGCCCCAGCGCGAGCTGTGGAGGTTCCTGGTTCTGTTTGTTGCTGTTCTTGTCATTAACCGTCACAACATACACTAAACAGGAATGTTCCGCTTTCACCGTCCAAAACGTACGGGTGCACAGCACGCGACGTAACTGCCACCCCGTCTAGTGCAGAGCGCTGTCTTCATCCAGCAGACCCTGCACCCTTGGCACAGCCCGGTTCCTCCCCCGGCCCCTAAAATAGACAGCTGTTGTCAAGAAGACTCTAACTCCAGGTGGCCTGTCCTGGTTAGGCAGTGCTGCTCTGACAGGAACATACCACCAACGGGGTGGCTTCAACAAACAGGAGTTTATTCTCTTATAGTTTGGAGGCTAGAAGTCCGAGTTCAAAGTGCCAGGCTCTAGGGGCTGGGTGAAAGCCCCTTGACCTTGGGCTTCAGCTCTGCCTCTTGCTCCCGGCCCACTGGAGCTGGAGGCTTTTCTTCACTCAGGCCGCTGCTGGCTGCTGAGGCTGAAAAACCCAAGGTTGACAAGTGAAAAGGCACAGTCCCGATGTTACCAAACCACACGGCAGGCCATTGAGTCAAGTCCGTTGTAAGTCCCAGGATCAGCAGGGCATGGCAGGCTGCTGAATGCAGACTCAGCTACATGCAGGGTTAAAACGCGCCAAAGAGCTGGGCGCCATCCTCCAAGCCGCTGCTTGCATACGGGAAGCAGAGCCCAGCCCTGAAGGCACTCCTCAGCTGCTCCGGTTGATTCCGCCGGAGTTGATTGCTGACCTCACCGGGGGGGTCACACGTCCGGCTGCCCAGCCACTCAGCCAGGCCCGGCCGGGCTGCCCCATGGCCTCGACCACACGGCCTCACATCTGTCAGAGTTGGGCTCACGAGGTTTTCAGCGGCTGAGTACAGTCAGGCTGCCAACCTTCGCAGCCGAGCGAGTGAACCGTGTGGGAGACCACTGATCTGCTTTCTGTCTCATGGGTGGAATCACACAATTTGGGTGGGTGGGTGGGGTCCTGTCTGACCGCTTTCACTGAGCAGGGGTTTTTGTTTTTCGTTGTGATTTGAGTGGGAGTGGACAGAGCAAATTCGCTTTCCATTCAAAAGTCCACACACCTCTTGTTTCGTGCACTGCGGTCCCCACCCTCTCGCAGGGCCCTCCCCTCTTCCTCCCGTGTCTCCTGTTTCGCTCAGTCCTCTTCCCTGCCCCTTCCTGCCTTCTGCGCTTCCTCCTGGGCCGATGCCGCCCTTGGGATCTCGTCTGGTTGATTGATCTAAGCAGTGGGGGCCTTCCTGGCATTCTAGGTCCCTTGCCAGGCCTATTTGGCTGAAAGCTGAGCTGTGGTGGGGGGTGGGGTACAGGTCCGGGTCTGAAGGGTGACTTGGGGCGCAGTCTCAGGGCCTCCACCAGTCTCCATCAGACCAGTCAGCCTGGACCTGACGTCATTTTGTGTTTTGCTCCCTATTTTCCCACTGAGCAGGGTTTTTAAGGTTCACCTGTCCCTTAGTGTGAGCCGGGACCTCTGACCTTCTCAGACTGACCGATACCCCGTGCTGTGGACAGACCGCATTTTGTTGGCGTGAGACACTGTAGTGAGCAGCCCTGCAGGGACCTGGGGTGTACCCTGTCTGTGGAGTCCTTGCACCCGGGTCCCTGGGCGTGGCACTGCTTTTATTACCCGGGGCCCTCTTGTAACACTTTAAAGAGCACGACTCAGAAAACATAAGAATCTGGGTGAGGGCCTTTTAGGTGTCTGAGAAGTGGCCTCCATAACCTGAACCGCATGCCTGCTCTGACATGTCTGTCACCCCGGGCCAGCTGGCCGGGCTGGGGCATCTGCGCCAGCCGCCCCCACCTGGTGTCCCCATCAGGGGCCACCGTGCAGGAGCCTGGACGTGACCTAGCCGCGGGGACGCCACCACAGCCACGCTGCTGGGCCTGCCCTCCTGGTGTCCGTTTCCCCGTCTGTCCCTGTGGAAGGTTCTGGAGCCGTGCGGACCCTCACACGTGGCCAGTCTTCCCCAGCGGCTGCCTGCCTCTGTCACCTTCATTGCTCGGCCCTCCGGCAGCCTGTCTCCTGTTGCCTTCACACGCAGCCCCCAGCTCCCCGCAGCCACTTCTGGGGAAGCTGGGAGCAGATGGTGGACGAGGCATAGAGCAGCCTGGGGACTGGGCCCGCCGTGCTCCATAAAACCACAGGCTGGATGGCCGTCCGTGGGCAGGGACGTGTCCAGGGGGCCCCGTCCGCCGACAACCACAGTGATGGTCAGACTGTGTCTGGGAACTTTAGGGTGCTGCTTTGCCCCCAACTGTACCCATCGGTCACCTCCAGGCCAAGGACTGACTCTGCCAGCTCCTCCCGGCCACATGGCATCTCCTGGTTGAACCCCCATCCATCCGTCTGGGAGAGGTCTGATGGCAGACCCCAAGACCACGTCCTAGCCAGTGACTGCCCATCACGCCCGGCCTGTCCACCCTCTGCCGGCCCGGATCCTGACCTGTCACCGTGGACAGGGACGGCCCACAGGGCAGGGTGATGTTCAGAACCACTGTGGAGCCGTGTGCCCCACTGACCCTGTGCCCCAGCCCTGGCCCGAGGCCCCCTCTGCACATCCGCCCCTCTCGCCCTCCGTCCACCGCACGGCTCAGGTGGTCAGGATACCCATTGCACAGGTGAGGAGGCTGAGGCGTGGGCAGGTGACGCTTGGACTTGAGCCCCAGCCAGTCAGAAGGTTCCAGGGTCTTCCCCTGGCCGTGCCAGGCACGAGACAGCAGGGACCCTATTGGCATAGCTGCTGTGGGTGGGCTGCTCCTGTTCACCCCTCCCCAGAGGCCTTCCCCACATGGACGCAGGGATGAGACCACAGCTGTGCAGGAGCTGGGGGGCTGGGGGACTGGGACAGCCCCTGCTCACCGGCGGTGGGGGGCTCTGTGGCAAGCCCCCCCGGCCTGGGGCAGCGTGGGGGATGGGGTGGAGCCGAGGGCCTCCTCCAGCCTGTCTTCAAGGGCGATTTTAAGAGAACACCCGCCAGGAATGTCAATCCTGATTTAAAAATAACGTGCATTTCCAGAGAACACTCTCACGGCTGATGGAGGCTTGCAGGCCTCTCCCGCCTGCACAGTCCCCCAGGGCCTGAGCACACAGGCCCCACCCCGTCTGGGCCTCTCCTTGGCCCCCCACCCCATCCTTTGTTCAGAACAAAAGTGGGAACTGGGCGCCTTCTCTTAGGGGTATACAGAAGGTGGGGGCTGGTTAAGTGGGGCCCAGCCAAGCCAGAGCAGCCGAAAGAGGCAGGCTCAGGTACCTCACCCCCCAAGAAAGGAGGCCCAGCCTCTAGGAGGGGTGCTGGGGCATCCGCAGAGCACCCCCCATGCCATCCAGACCCCCCAGCACTTGCAATGCCTGTGGCTGGGGGTCTTTTGGAAGCCTGGACTTCCTCAGGGTCCTAGGGGCCCCTTGGGGTTGGAGTCTGAGTTCCTTCAGGGATTGGGGTTCCCTCAGGGGTCTGGTGGTTCTTCGGGGGGTCTGGGGTCCCTCTGGGGGCCTCGGTTCCCTTGGAGGTTTGAGGGCCCCTTGAGGGTTGAGGTCTCTTGGGGGTCTGTGGTCCCTCAGGGGTCTGCCTTCCCTTAGGGGTCCCTGGGGGGGTCTGGGGTCCCTCGGGGGTCCCTCAGGGGTTGGTGGCCAGCCTGTGAGTCGTGTGCATCCCGTACCCTTGACTCCTGTCACCTTGAAGAGCAGAGAAGGCTGGTCCCTGGGGTCCTGACTCGCAGCAGATTCCCCTTCAGGCCTGCTGGGGGGGGCCGGCTCATGGGGGGCAGGGCTGCTGAGCCAGGCCCCCCCGAGACGCCTTGGGCCCCCCACTCCTGTGCAAGAGTCCCTGTGAGGACGGTTTAATCCTCAACTTATCAGATCAGCTTTATCTGCAAAACCTCCCACAATTTCCCAGAGAACAAAATTAAAGAGAGGGCTTAGCAGAGCTTTGGCGTCTGCCGAGGGGCTGGGGAGAGGCCGATGGGGCAGGGGCAGAGGCGGCCCGAAGTCCCCACGTGGCCCAGCAGTGTCCATGGGCCCTTTTGCCAGGTCCCTTTCTCCCCCCAACACACACCGTAGGATGGAGGTCAGGCAAGGTCATGACGTGACGCGGCGTGAGGGTGAAGGGCGAGGTGTAGGTCTGGGTATCAGCCAGGCGTGATTCACAATTACCGTGACTTCCACCGCCACCGCCAGGGGCCTGGGCACCGCGCATAGAGCTCCTCCATGTGGGCCTCTTTGGGTGGAGCTGGGGCTCAGCTACCCCACCCCTGGCCGGATGGACACGCACACAGGGCTTGCCACAGGCAGGGCTGGCTGTCAGCCATGACACATCGCGCAGGTGGAGACAGGGAGGCTTACCTGGGGCCTCCTGCCCCCAGGTCGGCACTGCACTCACGCACACCGTGTCCTGGGGCCTGGTCCAGCCCGGTCCGTAGGTGTAGCTGCCCAGGAGGGAGGGACTGGTGCATCGGTGTGCTGGGCCCCGAACACCCACAGGGGCAGCACCTAAGCCCAGCTCACTCCTCAGGCCCCAGGCCCTGAGGCACCGGTGGGGTGAGGCTGGGTCACCCCAGCTGCCTGGCTCAGGAGCGGTGACAGTAGGGGCTTGAGAGACAGCAGCAGTGACAGAGCTGTCCTACAGGAGCCCCAGGGCTGACAGAGGTCCTGAACACCCACTGGGGGTCGAAAGCCCCACGCTTTGCTCTTGCAGGCAGATCCCAAGGGCCTGGGCAGCTTAGCAAAGGGCCCCCTTTAATGGCCTCTGCCCACCGCCCAGCAGCGGGCTGGTCCAGCCTGGGCCCTGAGGCTGGGTTCTCTGGGGCCGGGGGCTGCGGAGGGACCTTGACTGTTTCCTCAGAAGCTTCCCGAAGCGGAGTCAAGCACATCTAAGAAGGCAGCAGTCTCAGGACAGAGTGGGCGGACAGCATCACGCTTCCCTGCGGAGGCCACTCTAAGCCCAGGACACGGGAGGCCCAGGGTCACCCGGCCTGCCAGCCGCTGGATCCAAGCAGAGGGACTCGGAGCTGGGCTCTGGCCCACCTCAGGACGGATGCTGCCTGGTGTGGTGTGGGCTCTGAGTGCCACCTCCGTCTCAGACCTGGGCTTTCCTCGGCAGTGGAGCCCACCAGGGCCGGCGGACCAGGGCATCTTAGTGGGGGGCTGGCTGCTAGGTCCTGCTCAGCCCCTGCCCTGCTGATAGCACCCCGAGTTCCACCGTTAGCCACGATGCCATGGCCAAGCCTGAAACCCAGGTGGGCCACCCCCAGAGCCTGGACGCTTCCCTCCTTCCCCAGAACCACCACCCAGGACTGGGGAAAGGCGGCCACCCTGAGGCCTTGTCTCTCGGCAGGTGCTGTGTGCACCCACATCCCGTTGTTCCAGTTACCTTGGTCCCACCCTCGGTTCTAGTAGCACCCCCAGATCGGAGGCCATCAGCCTCCTCTCAGCAGACATGAGTCCGGGCAAGAAGGCAGGCCGAGCCCCATGTTGGGAAGCCTGTGGGGCAGTCAGGCTCTGTCTCTGCCTCAGTCCCCTGTCCTGTCCCTATCGTGGGCCACCCTGAGCCCGGCCAACAATGAGTCCAGTCACCATGACTAGTGAGCATTCGTGAGAGGGGCCCGTCAGCAGAGCCCAGCAGGAGGGCAGGAGAGGCGTGCTCTGAGAGGCGGCGCAGGCCTGCCGCACACTCACAGCACTGGCGACGGATGGGCAGGGACTCCAGCAGGGCGCGTCATCCCTCAACAGGGAGGCTGGGGCCCCGCGCCCCTCACTGTGGGGCTGCCTCCAGGCTAAGCGCAGAGGCAGCTTTGGGATCACCTCCGACCCCAGAAGCGGGCCAGCCTGGGCATAGCCTCATCCCTGAGCAGCGCCCATCCTCAGCACCACTGATAGGAATGGGGGCCCGTTTGCCAAGCCCAGCGGACCCCTGTAATCCTCAGCTCACCTGACTCCTGGGCGTTTGGGTTGCTGAGGACCTGGGTCATTGAGCGCTGACTATGTGCACTGGCCACCACTAAGAAGGACACGCGGAGAAGACACCCCACGCCCCCACCTCCGCGCCCGGCCCCTCAGCCAGGTGCCCCCACCCTGCCCTGTTCTCAGGCACACCGAGACCTTGAGCTGTCCCAGCGAGGAAGGGCAGAGGAGGACCCCAGAACCCAGACACCTGGGAAGTTGAGAGGCCCTAGCAGTGTCCAATGCAGGACGTTCTGCCGGTGACCAGGCTCTGTGATCAAGGTCAGGCTGGGGTCGTCTGCGGGACGGTCAAGGCTGCCTCCCCTGCCCGCCTGCTGCCTTCCCTGGCCTGCCCAGCAGCTCCTCAGGGACAAGACGCCCACCCCCACTCCAGCCAGGCCGCCTGTAAGCACTGTGGGGCATCTGGAAAAGTCCCCAAGCCCCCAGGCCTGTGGGGTGTGTGCTCCCTGGTGGGCCTTGCCAGGGCTTGGCTGTGCCTCCTGTCCACCTCTGACCTCTGGGACCCACTTGAGACAAGGAGTGAGGACATCTGGGTTTCACCAATGGCCCCAGCGTGACTGGGGGGTGCCCAGGGGCCTGGTGTGGGGCCCTCAAATCACCTTCCTCCATTTGCCCCAAGCCTTGTGGGACCACCGCCCACCTCTCCTCTCCTCATAGTGGGGGCTCTTTGCCCCCAGGCACTGTCCACGTCTGGGGACGTTTTTGGTTGTCGCGACCAGGGGCTGGGAAGTGGATGTTCCCAGCACTGAGTGGGTGGGCCAGGGGTGCAGTGCTCACGGCCCACAGAGAGTTCTGCCAGGGTGTCCCGCACCCAGGGAAACCTTGTCCTGAGCACCTTTGTGCTACAGACTGGAAAGAAGAGTTTCCCAGCACAGGAGTTTCTCTTGAGACCACACTTGGTGTGGGAAAGGAGGTGAGTGTTCCCTGAAACCAGAGCCCAACAAGGGCACCTCAAGTCCACCAAGAGGACATGGCAGGAGTGCTCAGACACCCAGCGTTCTGGGGCGCCAGGCGGCCTGCCCAGCACTCAGTCAGGGAGCCCTTGATACAGACAGTGGGGTGGCCGCTGGGCGGGGTGCTGCAGGAGGCACTTAGAGGCAGGAGTGTGGTTGGAGCAGGACAGCCGCTAAGTGCTGTAGGGGAGGAGGGCCCACCTCTGCCCCCCGCCACCGCCCTACGCTGCGCCCCGCTGCCCTACGCTGCACTCCAGCCCTCCCTAACTCCCTGCCCCGACCCCTAGCCCCTCACGGCCCTCAGGGACTCCCCGCCTCCCACTCTGGGGGCTCACTGACCGAGCCCCCACAGGCCCTGCCCCCTCACCAGCCGCCTGTGGCCCTGATTGACCCCCATTGCACAGGTGGGGAAAGCAAGGCAGACGAGCAGGGCAGGGGGACCCGGGTCTCAGCTGCCCCACCCACTGGCTGGACCTCGCGTTTCTCCTGGACACCTCACTGTGGGAAGCGGCAAGGGGTTGGGAGGAGACCTTGGCCGAGTCCAGGCTTCTGAGGCTCCATCTCCTGACCTCCCCCCCATCCCGTCTGGCTGTGGGCAAGGCGGGCCACCTTGTCCACTCCCCAGCTCACAGGCGCCCTGGACAGACACATCTGGAAGGGCCTTTTGGGGAGGGAGGGTGCCCTGCACCCCGACCCCTTGCCCTGGAGGCTCCCAGCTGGGTCATCAGAGGATAAAGCTACGGTGCCCCTGGGCTCAGAGAGCTGATGGGAGCACCCCCACAGGCCAGTGGGGTGGCAGGTGCTGGCCCAGGACACCTGTGGACTTCGGGGTCTGGAGTGTCACCCACCCCCCTTGGTAGCATCTGCCTGGTCTGGGAAGCTGCAGGACACAGGCCTCATCAGGCCCGATGGGCAGGAAGCTGCCCCTCCGGCCTCAGGACCAGCGAGGCCTTCAGGGACCAGGAACAGGGAGTGGCAGCCCCCCACGGCAGGGCATCTTGGCGTCCCCCACTTGATTCTGATCCTGTGGGAGGGCCTGTGCCACCCGGTCCAGCTCTGCCCCCTGGTCCTCAGCTAGAGCTCCCGATGGGCCTACTGGAGGGGGCAGCTGTGGGACAAAAAGTCCCCAAGGTCTGTGCCAGTCTGGGGGGTCTGCCCAGAGCCCCTTCATCACCTACTCCTTGGTAGTAAAATGGTAACCCACTGCCATCAAGTCCAGGGTCGAGTCAAAGTGCTCCTGAACAGCACAGGGCCAGGGCAGAGCCAGGGACGTCCCAGCCACATTCAGGACAGGTGAGGCCGGAGGTGGGGGCAGTGCCAGCCTCGCAGGAGGAGGAGGGCAGACCCCAACTGCTGCTCATCTCTTTTCAGAGGGTCCGCACTGGGGCCCTCGCAGCCCCCTGGTGGCTGGTTCCTCCTGACCTCCACTCGGAGACCCCTGTTCCGGGCTGGCCACTGGAGGTGGTGTCAGACATAAATTTAGCTGCGCTGTGTCCTGGGAACGGCCCCCCCCAGGTGGACCCTCCCACCCTGAGCATCATGGGAGTGACCTCCCCCCAGGTGGGCCTCCCCCCACACACTCCAGGCCCAGGCTGGCTGGGTGGGGAGGAAAATGGTGGCGAGCTGGACCCCCAGAGGACAGTGAGGGCTCGAGGGCATCGACAGGCAGGGTCCTCTGACTGCCGGATCCCTGGTGTGGTAGCCGCGAACAGTCCTAGACCTGAGGACATGGGGCTGGGGTCTCGGGAGGCCCTGCCCGGAGGCCAGAGAAGACAAAACATGGTGTTCAAAACATGGGCTTCTCAGGGTCCAGCAGGGTCCCCAGCCCACAGAGCCTCCCCACAGTCAGGGCGGGTTCTGGGACCCTGTGGCTTCTGCTGCTGGCCATGGCTTTGACCCCTGGTGCCCGGCCAGTGTCCACCCTGTAGCCGGTTCTGCGGGAGGCAGGGGGTGCGGAGGTGAGGTTCTTTGTCGCTAGGACGCCGAACGCTCACTCAGCAACTCTTCCGAGGAGACGCGCGGGGGGCAGGACGGCCCCCACCACCAGGGAGGGAAGCCAGTAGGGGGGTCCCCGGGGAGCGCCCTCCCCTGCCCTGGCGCCCCATTAGCTTGGCCTCTCCCTCGAGGCCCTGGCGGGCTCTAAATAGATGCTGGGACGGAATCGACCGCCGCCACTCCGGGCGAAGCGAGGGCGGGTGGAGTGGCCTCCGCCGCGAGCTCCGTTCCGCCCCCGCGCTAATGCACTTCCCGGGACGCGGCGCTGCTCAGAGAAGGAAGAAAGGGCCGCTTGCCCCAGATTCCCGAGAAAATCTGCCCTGAAGGGCTGGCCGCTGCAGGGTGTGTCCCTACGCCTGCCCGGTGCTGCCAGCCCCTCCTCTCACTCCCACCACACGCGTGTGCGCACACACAATCACACACACACAGGCTCACACACACACACATACACGCGCGTGCACACACACACATACTGTCCCTGCCGACCCCTCCCTTTCCCCATCACCCTGTCCCCACCAGCCCTTTCCCAGCCCTGTGGCCTTGGTCACTTCCTCCTCCTTGACCCCTTCTCACTGGGACCCAGCCCAAACTCCCCGAAGTGTGGGGGGGTCAGCCTTGGGAGGGACCATTCCCATGATGCCCAGCATCAGGGGGTCCCCCTGGGGTGGGGCCGGGCCCCTCCTTTCCTCCTGAGCCCCTGCAGCCCCCCTGGCCGTCTGGACCTGAGGCCCAGCGGAGACTGGAACCTGCCTCCAGACAAGGCTGAGTAGCTGTGGCCCCCGCTGCAGGCTGGGCTGGCGTCCCACCCTGAGGGGACATTCTGAGCTGGACCTGAGTCCTAGAGGAACCACAAAGGGTGGAGGGACAGCAGCCGGTGGGGATGGTGCCCTGGAGTGGTCTGGAAGTGGGGCTGGGACGTCACCCACTGCCCAGGGCCACGGTGGGGACATGCAGCGGTCTCAGGTGGCAGGGGTGCTCTCCAGCTCGCAGCTTCTCCTCCAGCCATTACAGTCAGTAGGGTCGGGAAGTGTCTGAAGCCCGTTTGTTCAGTTTTGACCTAGGACACGGGTAGTCTGTGTTCAAGGTTACCATTCCGTGTTCAAGGTCGCTGTGATTGTTAGTTACGCTGCTGTGGACAGTCTGGAGCTTGGGAGGCTTGGGAGGCGTCTCTGTGTCGGGGGAGATGGTGGCTGAGCAGTGATTTGGAGAAGGGGAGAGGGTGGGAGAGTCAAGACTTCCAGCAGGAGTGGTCTTAGGAAGTGCTCCTCTCGGGCCCACCGGGTGCTGCCTGGGCCAAAGCAAGCCCCTCAGGCTGGCACCTTTGGGGGGAAGGACCAGGAAGGAGGGAACTGAGAGCTGTTATCCGGTGGGAGAGGGAGAGGTGGGTGCTCATGCTGGGGTAGCCCTTGAGGACCCAGGCACGAGGGCCCATCCCCCATTCTGGGGACAGAGGGAGCTCCGGCCTGGGGACCCACTGGCCATGGGACTCACTGGCCAGGGTAGCCGTGGGGGGTTGTGGGAGGTGTGGGAGATGGGATTGGGGTGGCGGCCAGTTAAAGGATGTAAAGAGAGGCCACCTGGTTCTACCCACACCAGGCCCTGGTCAGAGATGAACCCAGATGCTGCGGTTCAGTGTGGTCCATTTCCATGACGACAGGGTCGAGTGGGGAGCAGGAGGGCGGACTAGAGCTGGCCACCTCCCACGTCCGAGAGCAGGGGGCAGGGGCTTCCACTGGGTCCCCACAACATCCCCCTCAGGTCATCTGCAAGCAGGCTGAGTCGGGAGCTCCTCTCTGCTCAGTGACCCCACAGCCTCAGGAGGCTCCCCGACTGCCCCCCTAAACACACGCACCATCAACCAAGGCCCCAGAGGGTGGGCATTGAGTTCACTGAAGAACGGACCTGAGGGGGAGGGTCAGGGCCCCTCCACGCATCCAGCGGCAGCAGAAACAAACTCCCTGGGGTCTCCTGGGCCCTGAAGCCAGTGGCAAGACACGGAGTGATGGGGGCAAAGGGAGGAGCCCCCATCCAGCGGGAGGTTAAATGCCCCTCACCGGGTGGGGTGGCTGGGGCACTGTCCTGGTTTCCTGTGACTGCTCTGTCTTGGTGGCTTGAAGGAGCTCTGATAGTGTAGTGGTTAAGGCGTTTGCCTGCTAACCAAAAGGTCAGTGGTCTGAACCCACCAACTGTTCTGCAGAAGAAAGAAGTGGCAGTCTGCTTCCATAAAGATTCACGGCCTTGGAGACCCCACGGTGTCACTGTGAGTCGCACTGACTCAGCGGCACTGAGCTTGGTCTGGTTTTGGTTGGGGGGCTGCAGGGGTCCCTGGCTGTGTGAACAGTGCAGGGTCGGCGCTAACTCAAAGGCTGCAGGTTTGAATCCACTCAGAGCTGCCTTGGAAGCAACGCCTGGCAATATACTTCTGAAAAATCAGCCCCAGAGACCCCACAGCGTGTGGTGCGACCCTGTGACACAGAGTGCGACCCCGTGACGCAGGGTGCGACCCCGTAATGCAGGGTGCAATCCGTTACATGCAGTGTGACCCCGTGATGTGCGGTATGACCCCCGTGACATGCAGTGTGACACCGTGACTCCCGGTGTGACCCTATGACACAGGGTGTGATACAGGGTGCAACCCCATGACATGTGGTGTGATCTCATGACGTCTGGGGCGACCCCGTGATGTGCAGTGCAACCCCATGTCGTAGGGTGCAACCCCGTGATGCCTGGTGCGACCCCGTGACATGCGGTGTGACCCCGTGACACGTGGAGCAACCCCATGATGTGTGGTGCAACCCTGTGACGCAGGGTGCAACTCTGACACTACGGGGCACCAGGAGTCAGGGTCAGGACTTCCAAACCAGGGCACAGTCACAGAACCCAGGTTAGGACTTGAACGTGTTTTTTTGGGGGGACACAGTTCACTGGTAACAGAGACAGTGTTTACAACACCCCCACCCTCCATCAAAGACAGTGCCTCTACCCAATGGCTGGTTCCTAATCCTACCGCTTCCTGCCCTGTACTGTGGCCCCCAGAATCGCTGGTCAATTGTTGTTTTTAAACTCTTAATGGAGCGTGAGGGCGGTAATGGGGCCTGCCTGAGTGACTGTCCTTGGATCAATAGAGACAAGGTTCAGCGGATCCGCCTCCAGGTCACCCCTTCGTGCCCCGGCATCTGCCCCCAGCTCAGCCTGCACACCCAGGAGGGTTCCAGAAGGGCACGGTTGCCAGGGTCTGGGGCAGGCAGGCCCAAGGAGGGTTAGGTTGGGTCCCAGGGTTCCCACCGGGCTGGAGGTGCTGAAGGGCTGCAGACCACCAGCCCTGGGGCTCCTGCCCAACCCTGGGGGCTGCCTCCATGGAACCTTCTCGTCTGGGGGTTCTGTGGAGAGCTGCAGGACAGGAGAAGGCATGGCGGTAGGGAGCATGGGGACTCTTAGCTGGTGCTGCTTCAACAAACAGAATTATTTCCTCACGGCTTAGGAGGGCAGAAGTGTGAATTCAGGGCGCCAGGTCAAGGGGAAGCTTTCTCTCTGTCGGCTCTGGGGGAAAGGCCTTGTCTCTTCTTCAAATTCTGTTCCTGGGTCCTTGGAGATTTTTGAATCTGTCTCCCCCACCTCTGCTCACTTAATCTGCTCTATCTCAAAAGAGATTAGTGGAAGACACACCCAAAAAGAAGATGGAAGGAATACAGAGGATCACGGTACGAAAAGAAACTGGTCGGTGTTCCACCATTTCAGGAGGTGGCAGATGATAAGGAACCAATGGCATTGAAGGAGGAACTCGAAGCTGCACTGAAGGGAGTGCCATAAACAAAGCTCCAGGAATTGACGGAATACCCGTTGAGATGCTTCACCAAACGGACACTGCTCTGGAGACACTCATTCGTCTAGGCCAGGAAGTTTGGAAGACAGCCACTTGGCCAACTGACTGGAAGAGATCCATATTTGTACCCATTCCAAAGAATGGTGAGCCCGCAGAATGTGGAAATTATCGAACAGTATCATTAATATCACACACAAGTAAAATTTTGCTGAAGATAATTCAAAAACGGTTGTAGCAATGTATTGACAGAGAACTTGCAGAAGTGCAAGCTGGATTCAGAAGGGGATGTGGGATGAGGGATATCACTGCTGATGTCACATGGATCTTAGCTGAAAGCAGAGAATGGCAGAAAGATGTTCACTTGTGTTTTATTGACTATGCAAAGGGATTTGATTGTGAGGAGCATAACAAATTACGGGTAACATTGAGAAGAATGGGAATTCCAGAACACTTAATTGTACTCGTGAGGAACCTGTACATAGACCAGGAGGCTGTCATTCAAACAGAACAAGGGGACATTGCATGGTTTAAAACCAAGAAGGGAGTATGTCAGGGTTGTATCCTTTCACCATACTTATTCAATCTGTATCCTGAGCAAATAATCCAAGAAGCTGGATTATATGAAGAAGAACATGGCATTGGGATTCAAAGAAGAGTCATTAACAACCTGCGATACGCTGATGACACAACCTTGCTTGCTGAAAGTGAGGATGACTTGAAGCACTTACTGATGAAGATTGAAGACTACAGTCTGCAGCATGGATTACACCTCAATATAAAGAAAACGAAAATCCTCACAGCTGGGCCAATAAGCAGCATCACGATAAACGAAGAAAAGATTGAAGTTGTCAAGGATTTCGTTTTACTTGGATCCTCAATCAAAGCCCATGGAAGCAGTAGGCAAGAAATCAGTCGTCCTATTATGCTGGGCAAATCTGCTACAAAAGCCCTCTTTCAAGTGTTGAACAGCAAAGACCTCTCCTTGAGGACTAAGGTGAGCCTCACCCACGCCGTGGCATTTTCAATTGCCTCATATGCATGTGAGCTGGACAATGAATGAGGACAACCAAAGGAGAGTTGATGCTTCTGAGTTGTGGTGCTGGCGAAGAATGCTGAAAGTTCTGTGAACTGCTGAAAGAACTAAGAGATCTGTCCTGGAGGAAGTGCAGCCGGAATGCTCCTTGGACGCAAGAATGGCCAGACTTCATGTCACATACTTGGGTCATGTTGTCAGAAAGGACCATTCCCTGGAGATGTCTAGCCTCCAGAAAAGTCAGAACAGAATTTCTTCCCCTTAAAGCCACCCCCTGTGGTAGTCTTGTCATGATTGCCTTGGTAACTAACACAACGGCTTCGCTCAAGAACCATCTATGGATGCCCGTTGCCCACCCCACTGCACTCTGGCTCTTTGCAGACACCCCAGCTTGGTGCCCCCATAAAGTCCCCTTCTGCTCAACCCTCCTCCAGGACCCTGGAGCACACCCCCCACCTCCCACCCCTACCCCTTCTTCTGCCCACCCACCTAGAATGCGCTTCTAGAACGCCCACCTAGAATGTGTGGGAATGACCAAGTCCTGCCCACACTCGGGGCCACTCACCCAGTCTCCCTTGAAGGCCACTTGGAGAGCCGTGCTCCTGGCCTTGGCTCTGGGGCTCCAAGGCTCTTCCTGGCCCTGGGCCAGACTCTCTGGGACCAGACCTCCCCTGGAGCCCTATATTCAAGCCCAAATGGGCCTGGTGTGTGCCTGGTAAGCGTTTGCTAAGTAAATGAACGCCAACAGCTCGGCAGCCTGCCATTTAAGTGTGTGTGGGGGGATGGTGGGGTGGTGACCCCTTGACCCCTGCCCTGTGGCCTGGAAGGCAGACCACCGGGGCTCTGTGTAAAGAGGGCTGGGCTTCCGTCACAGCAGGGGTGAACAGAGCGGACCCCTGTTCCCAGACGTGGGTAGGAGGACAGCCACAGGAGGGGCCGCTCGCTATCTGCCCCTGGGAGCAGGCAGGACAGGGGGCTATCTGGGGGCTGGGTCCCCCCTCGACATACACACCCAGTTCTGAAGGGATGTCCTGTTGGCAGCACTCGGGACTGGCCTACGTGTACACTGCAGCTGGAGAAGTGTGCGCCCTGCGTTCGGTGCTCGGTGCAGGCAATGTGCCAGACCCTCTGTCTTCCCGTAGGTGTGGACGTACTTGCCCTGACCCCCAACTGCCATGAGTGCTTGTCCATCTGTCCGATCAGGGCACCCCGAGAAGTCTGAAGTTCACAGTCAAGGGAAACCCCAGGACCCCTCACAGAGGAACCTCAGCTGTGGGTTTCTGGAGGGACCCTGGGAGGGGTTTCGGGGTGCTCTGAGGCTCCCTGGAGGTGGAGATGAGCTAACTCCTTCCCCACCCCCACTGTGGGGCACCCTCAGGGCCACGAGGATCAGGCAGGGTCCCTGTGACTCTAAGACCCCCACATGGGCCATAGAGGCAGCTTGCCGGAGGAAGGGGTGGCCCATAAGACATCTTGTCCCCTGACATCCTCATGGAGAGGGCCCCCAAGAGTGACTCTGTTCACTAATGCAAGCCTCTCTCTCACCCCTTGTGCCCAGCCCCCTGTCAGAACCCTCCCCTGCCTGTCCATGGACCTGGGGCCCTGGTGGTATTGGGTGGACAGTGCAGCCCAGGGAAGCCAAGGACAGCTGCTCAGAGCTGGTCCTCCAGGCCAGAGCTCAGTTCAAGGGTGAGAGCAGTGGGGACTTGTGGGGGAACCAGGGCCCCAGGCAGTGCTGGATCACAGTGCCTCTGGCCCTGCCTTCCTCCCCAGCTCAGCCCTCGCCCGAGAGTGGAACTCAGGGGGCTGGGGAGGTGGCAGAGGGCAGCAGACCCCTTGGCCCTGCAGCCCCTGCCACCCTTAACCCTGAGGCAGAACCTCCTCTCCCACCTCCAGAGCCGAGAGCTGCCCGACGAACGTCACTGTTGGTACCTGGGGCTCATTCCGTGGAGATGCGCTGTGGTTGCCTAGTGACTGGATGCTGGACGCCCACGCAGACTCAGCACCCCTGCTTGCTGGGCGGACAAGGCGAGGCACCCTCTCAGGCTCCCCATTGGTCCCCGAGGCCTTCCATCCTGGGCTGGACCCCCTCGGACCACCAGGCAGGCCCTTCCTGCTCTTGGCTGGGGGTTGGGGGTTACGAGGGGAGTGTGCCTGGTTAGGGCACTGTCTCCATTCAGTGCCTGGGGTGCCTGACCCCAAAATTATGGGGAGAAGCGGGGACCCTGTGGCCTGGTCAAGCCTCCTCATGGCCCCTCATTCAAGGAAACTGAGTCACAGGGAGCTCGCTGCCAGTCCAAGGTCAGGCCAGCCCCTGTGGAGGTCATCGTCTGGGTTAAGAAGCTGGGACCGTTTATAGACCAGGCTGACCTGCCAGCCCTCCAAGCCGCGTGCTTTGGTCACAGCTCCCTGAGAAGTGTGATGCTCCCAATTAAAGATGATGACGTCGCCCGTGCCAGGGCGACAGACCACGCGCACTCACACCCCGGGCTCCGGAGGCAAGCTGGCTGCCCCCACAGTCATGCCTGGGATGGGCTCCCCTGAGCTCATGGTCCACACGGCCTGTATCCCTGACGTCCACCCTGGCTGGGGCTCTGGGGACAGAGGAGCCCCCTCCCGACCCAGAGCCAGCAGCCCCCTCCCCTGTAGCACCCATCAGCCCTGACTTGAGGTTCCAATGCAGAGTGGGGAGTAAAGTGGGGACATGATTAGGTTTAGGGACACACACTGGTCTGGGGACCTCTCTGCTGATGTGAGTCATGGCTGCAGGGACCGTGCCAGATGGGAGCTGCCCTTGTCATCCTGCATCCTGGGGCCCAGTATGAGGGTACGTTGCAGGGTGGGCCATGCGGCCTAAGGAAGCTGAGGGCAGCTGGTTAGAGCTGAGTTCAAGTTCAGGAGCTGCAGGGAGTTGTGGGGGGAACTGTCCTTGTGTGGTCCAGGGGCAGCGTGCCTGCTTCCTGCTGGGGTCTGGCTGGCGGGGCCTCTGTGGGGCAGGGGACATGAGGTCGAGCCTAGAAGGATGAGAGGCTCTGGCCAGCAGAGGACACAGCCTGCAGACTCGATCAGGCCTCAGCGTTGGCTTCGGGTGAGGCCCCAGCCTCTCCTAGGTCCTGCTGCCCTAGGCCGGACTGGGCTCATGGCTGCATCACCCCATCTCTGCCTCCAGCACCAGTGGCCTCTCCCCCTCCCCCTCTGCAGATCTCAGAAGGGCGATTGTCTCAGGGCCCACTAGGTAACCAACCAGACGACCTCACCTCCGCTTACTCACACCCGCAGACCCGCCTGTGGGGAAGGCCACTCTCAGGCCATCCAGGGGACGTGAGTGTGGGAGGACACACTTCATCCCACTGTGTGTGTGGGGGGAGGTTGGGGGGGCTTGGGGGCCTCCTGGGGGCTGGCTAGGCGCCAGGTCTTGTGTTGGGACCTGGGAATGTTTGGGCCGTGAGGATTCAGGGTGCCAGACGCCCAATGGGTGTGCTTTTCTGCAGAGTTTATAAAATCCTGCTGACGGCCCACCCCCAGGTTCAGACAGAACTGGTGTGGGCTGTGGTCCGGGCTCAGGGGACAGGGGACTGTCCAGACCAAGCAGGTGGGGCGCTGGGTGGGCGCTGGGTGGGCTGCAATGTGCCCTCCACAGCGGCAGGCTGCCCCCTCTGCACGAGCACCCCTTCCTGTGAGCTGCCTGACCACTGCCGCCCTTGGGAGTCCCTGGGCTGTGTAGGGGACCCCAGGAACGCAGAACCACCAGGCCCACATCGGGTGGGGGGGTGACTCCTCCCGCAGGATCCTGGGGCCTGAGAGCTGAGTTTGGGGGAAGCCTGAACCCCACCTGCCCCCTTGGCCCTGGTCCACCCAGCCCAATTCTCCCATTTCCTGGCATGAGGTCTCTGGCCCACCTCTCTGGCCAGATGGCCGCCTCCAGCCAGACTCCTGACGCTTTCTTCAGAAGTCGCCCACCAGCTGGTCACCAAGGTTGTTCCTGTGGAGATCACCCCTGCCGGCCACCGAGCTCTGCCCCCCGGAACAGCCTGAGCTGGCCAAGGCCAGGCCTGGTGGGGAGGGGGAGGCTGGCCGTGTCTCACTGTCCCAGCTTCTGCAGGCCCTCAGGAAACAGGTCCAGCCTCCTGCCTGATGCGTCATCCATGGTCAGCCCCAGGATCCTCAGAAGCAGTGACTGACAGGAAAGGCTGGGGACACCTCTGGCAATAATAGTAAAAAAACCTCCCCTCGGGCCTCCTCTTTTGGGGGTGGGGGGACGAGCAGCTTGTGGTCGACCCATCGGGTCACTGCTCGTGGAGACCCTCCACATCTACCTCCCACAGGGCCTCAGCCCCCCAGGGGCACGCTGCCTCAGTTTTGCCCCCAATGTCTTGCCTTTATTGAGGAATTGGCATAAGTAACAAGCTGACTTTCAGAGCCCAGATCTCATGGGGTTTTGAGGACTGAATAGGAGTTCATGCCAGTGTGCAGAATGGGGAGGGATGTCTTGCCAGAAGGAACAGCCAGTGAGTCAGTGTGTGAATCACAAGGGGACAAGGGAGGCTGAACACCCTTCTCCTGAGATGGCCATGAGGGAGACACTGAGCCCTGGGTTCGCTGTGGGGTGTTTCAGGTAAGACTAGAGCACGGGTGGGGGTAGGGGTGCAGCAAGAGGCCTTCCTGTGTTATTCCGTCACCTGCCTCTGCCCCCAACCAGGCCATCTGTTGGGTTTGGGACATTCTGCAGGTGTCCAGGTTCAAGCCCACTTGTGGGAGGGCCCAGTGGAGCCTCTGAGGTGGGTCTCCTCTCACTCCAGGTGGGACAATGGGTATGGATTCACACACACACACACACACACATGACCATGATGGATGTGGGCTCCTGGATACACACACACACACACACACACACTTGCAGGACCACGATACCGTGTCCCCTCACACCTTCTGGCACATCCCGGTGCTAAGACCTCGTGCCTGGATGGGTGTGGAGGCCTGAACAGGTCCGTTGGGAGCAGGATGCCCTCCTCAGATGAGGCCAGGCCCTTCCAGACAGGCTATGATTGACACACAGATGGGCTTCTGCTCATGCCAAGGGAGGCGGTCCCAGCAACAGGACTCCAGACGCCTCCCCGCCACCTCCAGACCTGTGTCCTTCCATCAGGCAGGGCCCGGAGTCCCCATAGCACTTCCCACATGCCCTGCTGTCGGGCCTGGGGCAGCTGTCCCATTGGCCAACTTGAAGACCCAGGCCCTGGGGGATGGGGGTGGGCTTAGTCAAGGGGCCCTGTTGGACCCTTGCCTGGGGGTCCCAACACATCACCAGCCAGGTGGCTCCCAGGAAACAGCCAGGCAAAGATTCATCTGTTCACTGTTCATGTATTGATTCACTCCCTCATTCATTCATCCACTCCCTCACTCATTCATCCAGTCCCTCATTCATTCATTCACTCACACATTCATTCATTGACTCATTCATTCACTCATTCATTCATTCATTCAGTCCCTCATTCATCCACTCAGTAGTGCCCAGTACTACCATTCATCCACTCAGTAGAGCACATGTGGCCAAGTTCAGCCCACAGTCCAGCTCACCCATGCCGACTGTGTTAGCCTTGCCTCAGTTTCCCCACCAACTGCAGGCTAGATGGGGGGGTGCCTAGAGACCTCCCTAAGGCCCTTGGCTGCCTTGACCCATACTGGCCACAGCTGGGTGGGGTCTGGGTGGGGCAGGCCACCTCCAGGCGGGAGGCTGCCTAGGGGACCGTGAACAGTGAGACCCCCAGGCCCATGACCCTCCTCCTGGCCCACCCTCCGTCTCTCCAGCCGGGGACACAGCTGCTCCCCTCCCTGCTTCAGGGAGCCCTGCAGGAGGTCAGAGGGGACCTGTCTGTCCATGGCCCCCTCTGGCAGGAATCCCCAGTGAGGACCCCAGGGGAGGGCCATCAAGGGTGTCCTGGGCCTCAGCCCTCCATGCGGCAATGCCATGACTAAGCCCATTTTACATTCGAGGAAATCCAGCCTCCATGAAGTGAAGTCACCTGGTCCCAGCACAGCTCGGGGAGGGGTGGAGATGGGGTCGGGTCCCAGGTCTGTCTGACCCCAGAGCCCCTATCTGCTTCTGACGGCCCTGGATGGGCCTGCTGGCCCCAGAGCTAGACCTCTGTCCTGGCCTTACCTCCTCCGATTTCTCCAACTGCCCTGCCTGCCCTTGGTCCGGCACAGCGTCCTGGGCGAAGTGGCAAGGGACACAGCTGCCCTCGGGCCCAGCCTGAGGGGGGACCCATCCGCCCATCCCTTCCTTCCTTATCTCTGGTCTAGGCTATGGCCTATCCCTTGCCCTGGGTCTGGGGTGTGAGCCCGTCCCCCTGTCCAGGTCTGGGGTGTGGGCCCAATCTACCCATCCTGGGTCTGGGGTGTGGGCCCGTCCCCCTGTCCAGGTCCGGGGTGTGGGCCCATCCCCCTGTCCCAGGTCCGGGGTGTGGGCCCGTCCCCCTGTCCCAGGTCCGGGGTGTGGGCCCGTCCCCCTGTCCCAGGTCCGGGGTGTGGGCCCGTCCCCCTGTCCCAGGTCTGGGGTGTGGGCCCGTCCCCCTGTCCCAGGTCTGGGGTGTGGGCCCGTCCCCCTGTCCCAGGTCTGGGGTGTGGGCCTGTCCCTGACCTGGGTCTGGGGTGTGAGCCCGTCCCCCTGTCCAGGTCTGGGGTGTGGGCCCGTCCCCCTGTCCCAGGTCTGGGGTGTGGCCGGTCCCTGACCTGGGTCTGGGGTGTGGGCCCCATCCCTCCCTCCAGGTCCATCCCAGGCTGCGGGCCCGCCCCACCCTGTGTCTGCAGATCATCAAACAGACCCGCTCCGTTCCTGCTCCGGCTGACATTCTGCAGAACCAGCCGGCAGACAGGGTGGGCGCGCCGGGAAGCTGCACCCAGGGTGGCGGAAGGAAGCAGGAGGCCGGATGCAGCGGCCACGTGGCCATGGGCATGGGGGGGTGCTTGGGACATGGAGGGCCCTGGGCCACACAGGGTGTCCCCATCTGAGCATCCGCATGTCAGGACAGACGTGTCATGTTGGGCCCGCGTCCTGCCGGGGATCCCAGGGCCTGTTAACAGCAGAGCCAGGGTGAGAAGCTGGGGTCCTGGCTCCCAACCCTGTGGCCCTCTTCTCGGCCATCCATATTTGTGGAAGTGACCTCTGGGTAGTGGGTTAAAGAAAGATTCGTCCCAATCCTACCCCAGTGCCTGTGACGGTGGCCTTATCTGGAGGCGGGGTCTTTGCAGACGTTAGCAGTTAAGGTCAGGTGTGGTCACACAGGAGCTATACCCAGTGACCAGTGTGCTTAAAGAAGAGATCACAGGAAGATGGCCGTGTGACGTGGTGAGCAGAGGCGGGAGTGACGTGAGCACAAGCCTGTGAAGACCTGTGACCACCGGAGCGGAAGGAGACAAGGAAGGACCCTCCCCACAGCCTTTGGGGGAGGGTGGCCTGCCGACACCCTGAATTCGGACTTACAGCCTCCAGGGCCACAAGGGAATAAACGTCACAGCTTTAAGTCATTTGTCACAGCTGCCCCAGAGCACATCCCCCTGTCCGTGCCGGTCCCTGCTACTGTCCCTCCAGCCAGGTGTCCATCTGCCACTACTCCCATCCACTGTGAGTCTGGCCTCAGAGCAGGGGGCAGACCTCCACCTTGCTGCCTGGGAGCCATCTACCAACAGCTAGCACTGAACAGTGACTGTGTGCAGGGCTTTGGCCTTGACGCAGGCCGCCGTGCCACCACCACCTTGGAGGGGCAGCACTGTAGAGGTGATGCAGTGGGTGTGCAAAGGAAGACTAGCCACTCCAGGCAGGCCTCCTGGAGGAGACAGCGCCTCCCAGCCTCACAGAACTGATTGGCACATTGGCTCAGAGCAGGGAGCTGGAGGGGTCCTGGGTACTCCCAGACCCCGGTGTTCTGCGGGCCCTGAATGCTCCATTGGGGCAAAAACGGTCACCTTGAGCACCGGCTGTATACCTGGGCAGCTGCAGCTCCTGGGTGGGGCCGTCTGACCTCTCCCTCCGTCTGGGTGGGGCGGGCCTGCTTCCCGTCCTGGCTGGCTCCCTGCACAACTCTCCATCCCCGTCAACCCGGCCTGTTTAAATATTTAATCCCGTTAAATATTAAACCTCTTCCAAGTCCAATTACGGTCGGATCGATTCTCAGACGTGGCTGTGCAGACAGAGCTGGCCTTCTGCCTCCGCTCTCTGGGGTCCCCCGGGAGCCGGCTGCAGATGGGCTGGATGGCCAGGGTGTGGGGAGGGGGGCCCTTTGAGGCCCCTTCTCTGTGGCTCCCCTCCTCCAGCACGCTGCCTGGGATGCAGAGGGGGCCAGGCGCACCCCCCTCGTTTTCATTGGACGTCCAAAGGCCAGGAGCACAGACATTTCTCTGCAGTTCAGGACACACAGGGGACAGGGTCTTGCTGTCCCCTGGGCACAGCCTGGAGTGGGTGGGAATGAGTGAAATGAGTGAAAGTCCAGGGGGCCCCCCACTGCAGTGCCTGAATGGGACTGAGAGCTATGACCCTGTCCCCCACTGGCCTCACGTCTGATGCCCTTGGCTTCACTGCCCTAGACCCTTGATTCACCCAGAGAAGGTTTACATTTTAAGAAACCTCGGTTGGGTTTGGAAACCACGTTGAGTTTACTGCGAATTTGGGGAGAACCATGCTCCACACAGTGCTGATTCTTCCCACTCGTGGACTTCGTATCGTCGGTGGATGCTGGTGGTCGATTCTGTGCAGGTCACCAGGTCTTCCTCCCTCGAAGCCAGTGGGTGGTTTAGAATCAGTGATCTTACGGTTAGCACCAAGCACTTAACCACTGCTCCCCCAGGGCTCCTTACAGCATGCATATATGTGCATATATGTCAGGGAAGCAGAGTGCTACAACTATGAACCGCCAGTGGGTTTGAACTGCTGGCCTTTCAGTTGACAGCCGAGCACTTTACCCACTGCCCCACCTGGACTCCTGTTAGCAGCCAAGAGCTCTTCTCCCGTAACCTGGATTCCTGCTGACTTTGTGGGTGCTTTCCTCTCCTTTCTGAGGGACTAGCGGCTGAGCTCTGGCGTTCACGGTTACCGTGTTGGATCTGGCATCTCCAGGGGGTGCTGGGGGCATTGTTAGGTCAGTCTTTGTTCGTAGCTGCTCTGGGAACTCCCACATACATCCTTGTGAAAAAAAAAAAGAACAGAGAAACCTCAAGTGATTGCGATCACGGCCAGCCAACGTGTACCAGAGTAGAGCTGGGCTGGGTGGGGATTCCAGAGCTGATGGTGTGGAAGCAGGTGACCAGGCCTTTCCCTGTGGGCAGGCACAAGCCTCCAACCTCCAGAGAGCAGGGCACACGTCCACTCTCTGCACCACCTCGGGGCTCCGTACATCCTCGCCTGCCCCTGCAAAGCCTGAGCCCAGATGCAAACTCCAGTGGAAGCCAACAGGGAGGAGGAGGCCACGGCCATGCACCCCGATGCCCAGGCGTGTACTCGGGGACTGGGAGCAAGCTTGGTGCCCTAGTGGAAGTGTTCGACATTGATGAATCCACTGTCTGTCCACCGGCAAGGGCAACATGAAAGGGAGCTCAGAGACGCCAGTCCTGGTAACACAGGGAGGTCACCTGCCCGGTGGCTGCAGTAGCTGTTCCACTGAGACTGCAAGGTGGTGACAGCAAAGAGGCCACACACGGAGCAGGGAGCGTGTCCCCGGCCGAGACAGCCCCAGGCCTTGCACGAGGTCACAAACAGCCTCTGTGAGTGACACTGAACGGGGCCAGGTCCCCACGGACGACCGACAAAGGGAGGGCTGAATAAGGAGGGGAGATCGGTGGCTGGACCCGGGAGTTCGTTGTCAGCTGTCAGGGACAGGGCCTTCCACGGCAGAAGGGACTGGGGACTCTGTGAGAACCCTGCTAAGTGCCCCCTGCACGGGCTGTGCTGTAGGCTGAATGGCAGCCCCCCAAAATATGCCCACAACTGAACCCCACGAGCCCGTGAGTGTGACTCATGTGGGTCGGATTCTGTCCCTGGAATTCTGTGAGATCTTAACCCTTCCACAGGGGACACAATTCATTTGAGGGCAGGGGTTTCTTTGTTATGTAAATGATGCGACATCAGTGTAGGTCCTTCTAAAAGGAGCCACTTCTGAGTTATCAGAGAAGCACGTTAGATTCAGAAGCACAGATGGGGAGAGACGAATGCCCTGTGAAGATCGGAAGGAAGCTGAAGACATGAGGACCTTACCCCAGAGCTGACAGACAGACAGCTTTCCCCTACAGCCAGCTCCCTGGATTCGGGCTTGTAGCCTCCTGAACTCCGAGGAAACAAGTGTCCGTTTGTCACAGCCCCTCACTGGTGGTATTTGTGTTACAGCAGCACTATTAACAGGTCTTTGCGGACGCAGTCGAGCTAGGGACCTTGGGATGACATCATGCTGGTGTGCTCCAAGTGCAGTGGCAAGTTTACCTACAAGAGACAGAAGAGGACAGGACATAGACACAGAGGCGAAGGCCGTGTGGCGATGCAGGCAGAGACTGGGGTGACGCGGCCACCAGCCCAGGCATGTGGGGAGCCACCAGGGGCTGGGGAGAGGAGGCGGGCCCCTCATCTGGGGCCATCACAGAGCGTGCCCCTGCTGACGCCTGGATCCTTGGTGCTTCCCGGTTCAGTCATGGCCCGTGAAGTTGGCCCAGGCTCCAGTCTGCAGAGGTGGGTGCGCTGGGACGATAATCAAAATGGGAAAACATACAGGTCGACGTCCTGGTAGAACGGTAACCTCCTCCCGGCTCAGGAGCGTCTGGAACATCTGACCGAAGAGATGCTGGGTGAGTGAGTGAGCGGAGGGCCACCCGAGCAGTGTGCCCTGTTCAAGTAGCAGCTCCTTGAGGTCCGACTTTGCTTCATTTGATCGCCGACACCAAGCACAGGTCCTGACAAGCAGAGACTGCACAGGCTTCAAACCTACTCTTCCCAGTTCAGTCACGATGAAGTGAAACCGGAAGGGGCACAAGTTTGTAAACTGTGGGTCTACCAGAAAAGTAGCTGCAACAGGAACAGTTATGGGCGATGCCCTGCTGGGGACATAACCTCCCCCCTGGAAAACAAGGCTGTCAGTCTTCACGGGAGCAAAGCCCAAACCACACTCACTGCCATTCTGACCCACAGCACCCCTAGAGGACAGAGTGGAACTGCCCACAGGGTCTCCAAGGCTGTCAATCTTCATGGAAACAGAGCCCAAACCAAACCCACTGCCATAGAGTCCATTCTGACCCACAGCGCCCCTAGAGGACAGAGTGGAACTGCCCACAGGGTCTCCAAG
>NW_006922338.1:849723-862241 GCF_000298275.1 Orycteropus afer afer
AAACCACACCCACTGCCATGGAGTCCATTCTGACCCACAGCGCCCCTAGAGGACAGAGTGGAACTGCCCACAGGGTCTCCAAGGCTGTCAATCACATGGAAGCAAAGCCCAAACCACACCCACTGCCTGGAGTCGATTCTGACCCACAGCGCCCCTAGAGGACAGAGTGGAACTGAGTGTTTGTGTTGCATAGCAATCAAATCTCTTGACTGACAGAGTCAGAACCAATGGTGCCCAGTTCAAAGATGGCTGCTGACTGTGCTACTTTGAACGGGTGTTGCTCTCCTGGTCCTGGCAGTAATCCCGTCTCCCACATCAGGCTCCTGACAGGGCCACTGCACTCTCCTCGTCTCCCATTCTAGGGCTTCCACCTGTAATTGTCAGTGTTCTTCTTCCCCTACGTCTTACAAACTCGAGTCTGTTCTGATTTTGCTGCACTGGCCGTGGCTGAATTGGTTCAAAGTGCTATTTCAGGCTTCTGGCCTCCAGCACGCTGAGAGAATAAACTCCTGTAGCTTGAAGGCACTGAGTTGGTGGCTCCAAGAGGCCACCCTGGTGAGTGCTAACAACAACCACAGCATCAAAACCCCCAACCAGTGCCGTCAAGCCAAGTCCGACTCACAGCGACCCCGGGTGACAGAGCAGCACGAGACTCTGCTCGACTCTCGACGGCTGTTTTTGGAAATCGATGATCAGGCGATTCTTCCAAGGAACCTCTGGGTGGAGGACGAGCCTCCAACCTTTCTGTGAGTAGCCAGCATGTGAGGCCACCTGGGGCCCCACTGACAGCTGAGACCTAGTTGACTTCAAACACTCGCTGAGTACAGGCAGTCTCTGTGCCATGCTCAGGCAAGCCGATGGCGTGAGAACGGTTCTCCCCACCTCACAGCGGGAAACTGAGCTCACGGGATCCATCGGCACCTTGCCCCGTTTCCGTGGTTTCCAGGCACACATCGGGTTTTGAATTCAGATCTCAATTCTTGGACTCTTGCTGCACAGGGTGACCGGACCCCCAGCAGCTGGGCCTGGTGGGCAGGGAGCTTGCACCCTAACTGCAGGTCTGAGGAGCGTCTACCCAGGGGCAGGGCTCCTTCAGTCACAGTGACAAAGTGAGGTCTCTGTGGGGTCAAAGGTGACGGGATGGAGGGCCTGCCCGCTTGCCCTAGAGGAGGAGCTCCCTGGTGAAACACCTGGTCCCAGGTGGCAGGTGACCCATCAGAGAGGCCAGCAGGCCCTGTCCCCAGCCGTGAAGCTTGCAGCTGCCCAGACACCCTCCGGCCTCTCAGAAGGGATGCCTCACATCCACTCGGGGACAAGAGGCCTGTGTATATGTCTGAGAGTGGCTATATATGGAGCCACTGGCAGGGCCAGGCCTGCCCGCCATCCTTATCTCTGTTCTGAAACGGAAGAAGAGGTGATAAAGTCCGGAAATTAAAGCCGTAGCGTCTCCCAGGGCAGGGGAGGGTGGGTGCGGGGGTGGGGGACACTGGGAGAGGCCATCCCTTCACTCTCCCTGGGTCCCATGCTGGCCCCTCCTGGACTGGCCTGGGGCCCTGAGGACACCTGTGGGGGAAAAAGGCCTTTCATGAGGGTCTTAGGGACCTAAGAGGGACATTGAGGGGCTGATGCCCAGCACAAGCCCACAGCTCAGCCCTGGGGCTGGTCCCACAACTGCGTTGAGTACAGACCCAGGCATAGGTGTCCCTCCCCTCTCTGAGACCCCAGCAGCAGGCTCCAGGCTCAAAGGAGCCCCATATAACTCTGCCAGGCCCCCAAGATACCCTTTCCCTGGAGCTACCCCAGCTGACCCTCAGCCTGCCCCCCCCCGCCAAGTCCTCATTCCCCAGAAGCAACCACTTGAGCCCTGACCCCATCTGACTCTGCCAGACCTATCAGGTCCACAGAGTGACACCACCACTAATCTAAGCTCTCCTGGGCTGGGGCTGGAGGCGGCAAGACCTGTGGACATAAGCCTGTAGCTCGGCCCCCGCACCCAACAAAACCGTGCTAGAGTCCACTGCTTCCCCCTACACTCTCTGTGCACCAGGAATGCAGAAAGGACCTGAGAAAGTAATTCAGACTAAGATGTGAATGGTTGATAGGGCTGCTCCACAGCCCCTCCCAGAAGGATTACCCCTGGTTGTCAGGGAGTCTCACGGCCCCCACGTGTGTCTCACACAGAGCAGAACTGCTCCGTGGGGCTTCCTGGGCTGTGATCGCTGCAGAATCAGATAACCAGGCCTTTCTTCCACAGTATCTCCGGTGGATTCAAACCACCAGCCCTTGGGTTAGCTGTTGGGTGCCGTCCAGTCGACTCTGACTCATGGTGACCCCACGTGACGGGGTAGAACAGCCCCAGAGGGTTTCTGGGGGGTGGTCTTCATGGGAGCAGACGGCCAGGCCTTCTCTTCGGTGGAGCCTCTGGGTGGGGTCCGGCTGCCTGCCTTTCAGTCAGCAGCCAACCACTGAACGGTTGCACCGCAGTCGAGCGCAGCTGTTTGTACCACCTAGGGTCCTGCATGCGACCTTGGAATAGAACAGCAGGCGGGCAATGCTCAGCCCCAAGGAGTGACAGGCTGGAGCTCAGCGGTGGGACAGTCAGCTAGGGAGGCGAGCCTTCTCTTAGCCCACACACCCCTCCAGGGAAGCCGGACGTGCCCCTCAGTCCCCGACTGCTGTGGCTTGATTCATTCAGCTGTGGAGCACCCCGTGTGCCCCCAGGAGCTCAGGGTCGCAGAGACATGGACCAGATAAATGGGTCCGTGAAGTCCAGGCAGTGGCTGCCAGCGCAGGATTGCGCCCTGCCGGCAAGGACAGACGTCCCCGTCTCCTTGTGGCCGCTCCCAGGAAGACGCCTGTGCGAGTGCCGGAAGGTGCGTGTGTCCACTCTGGTCGCCCTGACAGCAGAGTGCTCACCATCAGGGCTGTTATTAGTTAAAAAGGTGGGGAGGGGGGAGATGTCTCTCCTGGCTATCTGAAGCCCCAGGGCTTCAGGGGACAGAATCGTCGTGATTTGGGGGCATGAAGCTTGGAGCCACGCTCTCCACCCGGGGCGCGCAGCAGGACAGGCGGGTCCCAGACACCCCATGGTAGCATCCCCATGCCCTCCCCTGGGCACCACTGGTGGAGGATGGATGCCCTGGGCTGTGTCGGGAAGCGGGAGGTCTGGCACCACAGCCCCGAGAGCCCAGTCATGGAGAGGACACAGTGTAAGGTCTAGCAGTAAAAGGCTTCCTGACTCAGAGATGCTGCGACGCAAGCCCAGGCATTCTTGGCATGTGGCAGTTGCTCAGATAACAGACAGGCATGGTGGCCAGGGTAGTTCACTGTCATGAAGCGGGAAGTGGGGCCTTGACGCTCCTGGAGGCCTCTCCTCTGTCCCCCGTCTCCCCCGCCATGAGGGTGTGTGGAGGGGCCTGGAGCACCAGGGCCACGGGCAGGAAATTTGGCCGTCAGGACCCCCTGGCCCATCCTGAGTGCTCGGCCCGGCTCCGCTCGGCCAGTCCTGCCTGGAGCCATCATCTCTGTCCCAACTGCCTCCAGGACCCTTGGAGACTCACCATGTCCCCAGACATGGCCTCGAGGTGCAGCTGAGGCAGAAAGTGTCAAGGCCTCGAGCCCCCACTCGGAGCCTGACTGCACTGGCCATCCGCCCGAATGCCCACAGGCTCACAGGACTCAAGGACGTGATGCTTGGAATCAAGTTGGCTGGGGTGGGGTGGGGGCCTCCTTGTGGGACCCTGGGGATCCCCAGGGCTGGGCACCTGCCCCCAACTACCCGGGGACACACCCAGCTTTGACAGGGCCAGGCTGTTCCTCAGGGGCCAGGAAGCTCGCCTTTCTGGGCTGGCGTGGAGGGATGGCCCTTTCTGGCAAATTCTTCTTGTGTTTTCCAAACTGGACATGGTGTGGCCTCCCTGTGGCTGGCTTCGGCCAGGTGGCGGACAGACACACCATGTGCCTGTGTGTGTCCAGGGAGCTGGGGAGGGGGGAGGTCAGGGAGGCCCGTGTCAGTGTGCAGCTGGCCTGGGAGAAGACCCTGGAAGCCGGGGTCCGAGGGCCCCTCCCGGTGGTGAGAAGTCCGCGTTCCGGGCCGGGTCTGGAAGTCTGCTGTCCTTTCAACGTCTCTGTTCTCCCAGGGGGCGGTGTCCTTGAGCAGGGGTGCCAGCGGGCTGGAATCTGGGCAGCTGAGGAGCAGGTGGCTTTTGCGGTTCCCCTAGCTCCTGGGCAGCGACCCTGTGCCCCAAACTGAGACCTGCCCATGCCACCCGGCCCAGTTCCAGGGGAAACAAGCATTAGGCTTTGGAGCCAGGGGGGCAGGGACGGCCCACAGCCCCCAAAGCCATCCTGCCATGGGGCTGATCACGGGGCACAGGCAGGCAGCCAGCGCGGTCCTACCCCTGACACTGCAGCCGGCGTGGGGGGTCTCCACACACGACCTTTGCCACAGCCAGGAGGGGCGTCCTGTCTCCAGAGGGCTCTTCAAATACTTGGCGGCGACGACTTAAGCCAGTTAACCATGAAGATAAAAAGTAATATCCCAGGTGGGTGTATAAAAGGGGTCGTCAGATGGAGGTAGCCCCGCCTCGGCTCCAAGTCTGGCCCCGCCCCATGACCCTCCCATAGCGGTGACACCCCTGCTTGTTTCTTTGCAAATAAAAACTGGCTGTAAACCGAGGGCCTCCCCTACCCGTGCACAGAGCAGAAGCTGGGCACCCCGAACATTGCCCCCGAGCATTTGCCAGGCTTTCTCGCCCTCCCGTGCCACCGCCCCTACCTCAGGTCTGGCTGGCTCAACCCTCAGAAGTCATCTGGGTGGCCACGTCACCTCCTCCGAGCAGCCGACCCGGATGGCTGCCCCCGATGGTCAGACTCCTCCACTCCCCCGGCCGCTCATGAACAGCCCCTGCTCCAGGCCTGGGGATGTGGTTTCATGTCCCTGCATGTCCTGTGGGTCTGAGGGTCTCTGGCCTCAGCACATGGGGAGCTGAAGCGTCTGGGGAGTGGGGTGCACACAGACTCCTGTTCTAGGATACGCCCCCAAGTGAGCAGGAGTCCCCTCTTCCAGGTTCAGCAAAGGCTGGGGCTCAAGAAGGGTGAAATCCCCCCCACAGTGTGGTACCAGGTGCTGGGCTCCAGAGGCTCTGCAGCTCAAGAGGGGGCTCGGGCCGACTGGGCCTGGGGGCTGTTTGGGGGCCCCTCTCTGACGGAGGACCCCCTCAGGCTGGGCCTTGGAGGCCATTAGTGAGGGAGCTGCAGGCAGAGGGTGGGGCAGAGTGGGGAGTCTGCGAAGACATGGAAGGCTTTCCCAAGGCCCTTTCAAAGTCCTAGACACACCCGGGGCCTGGGCCCTCCATTTCCTCACCCAGGCTCAGCCCTGCCTGCCTTTCCCTCCAGAGCGTTCTGGGGTGCAGCGCTTCAGACCTGCACCCCATTGCCGGTGAAGACCAAGGGGGCTACACTCTCCCCCCTCAAGGGGTCAAGGCTGTGCGTAGGTCAACACCCCTCATTCCTGCCTTTGGGTCCCACTCCAGCCACCCAGGAGGTGACCCTGACTGTCAAGGCTGGGAGCCTGGAGCCCCATGTGTCCACCTTGCACTCCGCTCCCCGCCCTGAGGAGGTCCAGGCCAGATGCTGCTGCCTGGCAAGGTCACCTGCCACCCTGCCCAGAGTCGCTGAGGACCCCAAGGGCCAGGCGAGGGACCCTGGGGGGCAGACAGCTCTCCTCCCTCCCTCCCTCGAGTTCACCTGCCCAGCACCAGGCCCTCCGGGCTCTCCTGGACCCCCACGGCCATGCCCATGCCCTCCACCCCGTCTGTGGGGTTCTTTTGAGCATTCAAAGAAGCCCTCATGGTACAGTACTTAAGTGCTCGACTCCTAACCAGCCACTCCACGGGAGAAAGATGAGGCAGCCAGCTTCCATGAAGATTGACAGCCTTGAAAACCCTGTGGTGCAGTTCCACTCTGTCCTCTAGGGGCGCTGTGGGTCGGAATGGACTCCAGGCAGTGGGTGTGGTTTGGGCTTTGCTTCTGTGAAGACTGACAGCCTTGGAAACCCTGTGGGCAGTTCCACTCTGTCCTCTAGGGGCGCTGTGAGTCGGAATTGACTCCACAGCTGTGGGTGTGGTTTGGGCTTTGCTTCTTTGAAGATTGACAGCCTTGGAGACCCTGTGGGCAGTTCCACTCTGTCCTCTAGGGGCGCTGTGAGTCGGAATGGACTCCAGACAGTGGGTGTGGTTTGGGCTTTGCTTCTGTGAAGACTGACAGCCTTGGAAACCCTGTGGGCAGTTCCACTCTGCCCTCCAGGGGCGCTGTGAATCAGCATGGACTCCATGGCAACAGATCCTGAGTGGACATGCAGTTCTTCCCCCACCTGAGCCTCCATGGTCCAGCTTCATCCTCACAGACTGCCTGGCCCATCATTTTTTCCCACAGGAGGGAAGTCAGGGCTCAGAGAGGTCAAGCCACTTGTCTAAGGCCACACAGATGAGAAGTGATGGAGATGGGATTTGAACCCAAAGCCCTTCAGAGGGGCAGCACCCTGTCTTCTGCTGCCTCCTGGAGTTACACACCACCCACACTCCCCAATCACACTCCAGGCTTCTCTCTGCCCTGAGGCTTTCAGTAACCCGGGGGATGAGGGGAAACTGAGGAAGGAGGAAGCCTCTCCCACAGTCCCTTCCGCACTAAACCATCTCCTGAGTCATCCTCTCCTTCCCCCTGAGCTCAAGGTGCCTTGGCATCTAGTGGGTGCTGGGTAATGTCCTGGAACCCTGTGTCAGGGACGCCCCCCCCCGGTGCATCTGCCCCCGCCAAAGCATGTTCTGCACCCTCCCAGAGCCCTGCCCGTTCAGGTGACAGTGAGGGTGGATGGGAGGACAGGGCGCGCGGGTGAAGCCTTCATGGGAACATCTCCACACCACAAAGAAAGTGCTTTCCACGCAGCTGTCATCAAACGTGGGCCTGCACCCAGCACTGTGACATCAGCTCTTGTGGAGGCTTTGAACATCAGCGTTGCTGAGTTAGTACCTGGAGGCCCCCGGGACGGGGCTTCCGTGCGTTGGGCCAGGGAGTCCACCAGCTGCCCAGCGGCCAGGACTCCAGCCCCAGGATGATGGGGTCACTTCACCCCACCCAGCACATTTTAGGGGGTTCACCGATCCCAAAATTTCTTCAAATGCAAGCCCAAGCATCACCCCCTCAGAATCCTCCCAGTAAGTCTTTACTGAGCACCTGCTGTATGCCAGGCTCTGAGTTTGGGGAGTGAAGGAGACCCCCCCCTCCCTCGGGGGCCTGACGGAGTCAGTCCTGTTGCAGAGTGAAGGTCTAGAAGCTTCCAGGCCTCAGGGTGCCTTCTGCTTTTGGAGTCTGGGGCTGGAAGTTCACAGGGGTCAGTGGGGGTGACCCAGGGGCTTTACTGCATAGCAACTCCAGGTGGGGCCCAGGACTGACCGCCCCCCCCTGGCCTGCTGCAGGTGGGTCGGGGGGGAGACCACAGCCAGGAGAGAGGCAGCTTGCTTGATGTTGACCCAGGGATGCACACCTGGGGGCCACCTCTGTGCTCTCCCGGATCAACGCCTCCTACCCAGGCCCCTACCGTTTCAGCATGCCCTGACCCCTGGGCTTGCTGGCTGCTGGTTCCCCCAGTACGTGGCATCTCTGGGACATTGGGCCACCCTGAGGCTGGGCCTGACCTCCTTCCATATTCCACCCGACTTCCAGCCCCTCACACACCCGCCACCCCTTGACTCCTACTGCCCAAGCTGTGTGTGTGTGTGTGTGTGTGTGTGTTGGGGGGTGCAAATTCTACGAATGAAAATATAAGAGACCCTGTTAACTTTGAATTCTGGACAGGTGACTCAGATATTTTTAGTATGGTTATATCCCGATTACAGCACGGTCCACGCTCACACCAACGCTGATTCACTCTTATTGGAAACTCAAATGTGACTGGGCCGCCAGTTCTGTTTGCTAACTGAGCCACTTCACCCAGAAGATGCTGTGAGTGGACACTTGTGGCTGAGGCAGGGACCCTGTCCCTCCCTGACGCTGTGCTGGCCTGCAGGGACCCAGGACAGAGACGACTTGGGGGCTCAGAAGCTGAGGGTGGGGTGAGGCAGCAGACACTGGCGGCTGTCTCAGAAACAGTCTGAGGCGGAGCGGTGGACCAGGCCGATTCTGTCGGGGCACCTGGACAAGGAGCCCAGGCCACTGAGAAGCCCGATCATTAGTCACTAGCACTCCAAGCAGTCTTTGTAATACCAACGCCTTAATGAAAATGTGAAAATGGTGGTGTAGTGCCTAAGGCATCTGACTGCTAACCAGAAGGTTGGTGGTTCAAACCCGCCAGCTGCTTGGAAAAAGGAAGAAGGGGCAATCTACTTCCGTAAAGATTTACCTCCTAGGAAACCCAGTGGGAGTCGCTATGTGTCAGAATTGACTCCATGGCAGTGAGTTTGGTTTTTTGGTGAGTGACAATGGGTGTTACATCGGGCCCCAACTTTTGGAGCCTGAAACAGAGAAGGCAAAAAAGTCCCACAATCTGGGAAGAGGCCCCTCTAACTTGCTGCTTAGTTCTGGGGGCTCTGCAGGGGCAGCATTGTCCAGCGTGACCGGGGTGAGGCTGGGCCACCTGATGGGCATCCAGCGGCCTCACGGCCCTTGAGCCTAGGTGAGGGCAGAGGGCGCTCTGGGGGAGACAGGTGTGGGCTGGGAGTGAGATGCCCACCACCAGGGGTAATCTGGGCCAGATAGGGGTCTGGCCAGGCCGGAGTGTGAAGGCCCAGCCTTCAGCCCCGTGTGCTCAGGGGCCGCTGGGCCCGTTTCCAGGCAGCAGTGGCCGGGCAGCTCCTGGGTAACGGTTCCTGGCAGATGCGTGGCCAGCCTGGCTCGCAGGCCGCCCATGTGGCAGCCGGGAGCCCAGGCTGCTGGACACGGGCTGCAGCTCTGTGGGGACACAGCACACTTCTCCCTGAGCGAGCCCATGGGGGGCTGGGCTCTGGAATCAGGGGGTCCACCTGGCAGCCAGGGAACAAACGGGCACCGAGAAGTGACCCCTCAGGATGGCTTGAGCAGTGACTGTTGTCTTGGATACCACACTGGTGGGCTCGGAACTGGCAGGGAGGGGCCCAGTCTCCCACCTCTCGGGGACCCCGAGAATGAGGGGCATGTGGGAGGCCCTGGGAGTACAGTCGGGCTGGCACTCCTCGGGTTTCACTCCTGCCCGGCCCTGCCTGGGGAGGTCCTGGTCAGCCCCGCAGACCGCAGCCCCTGTCGCACACCAGCCTGCTGAAAGACCTCACCCCTGCTTCCTTCGGCAATGGCTCCCCGACCTCCCACCTGGGCACCTCCAGGGTGTGGTGCTGCCCCAGGGAAGCTGCGGGGTGGCCAGCGCACAGCAGGCTCGCCTCGGGGACAGGAAGCAGGGCCCAGGGCTGGCTGGGCGTGCGGGTCCCAGAGTCACCGGTGGTGATCGACAAGAGGCCGGGGACCAGCGAGCAGGGCCTGGGTCTGTGGAATGACGGGGGCAGGTGGGGACAGTGGCTGATAGAGGAGCTGAGGGCTGGGGAGGGGGCAGATGGTGGGGAAGGAAGACGCCGGTTAGAACGAGAAGACTGGACTGATTTTGAACGGAGGGGCCTCACAGCCTCTGGGCAGCCCGGGGAGGACCGGACCAGGAGTGGGGTGGGCTGGGGTGCTGAAGGGTCTCAAGAGCTGCACAAAGCCTGGCCTGCGCCCCAGGCCCTCAGGTTTGGACAGGCACCCACGGGCCCTCAGGGAGGCAGCCTCATTGCTTGCGACCCACTGCCCGTGGCCCAGCTTTCCAAGGTGGAACCCAAAACCAAACCCATGCCTTCGAGTGGACCCTCACTCCTAGCGACTCTATAGGGCCGAGTGGAACTGCCCCATAGGGTTTCAAGTCTTTACAGACAAGACTGCCTTGTCTTGGGAGTGGCTGGTGGGTCCCAACTGCTCACTTTCCGGTTAGCAGCCCCATGCTTTAACTACCACACCACCAGAGCCCCTCCCCAAGGTACAGGGGCCCCAAAAAAGTCACCAGTCCATAGCGTGGAGGCCTGAACCCCCTGTGATCACATTCACCCAAGGCCAAGTCCTTCTTACGGGGAGGGGAGTGGGGTCTTGTTTCCACTTCTTGCTCGACTGACAGGCTGCTGTCCCCTCTGCCAACCCGCCCCCCCCCCCAGCTCTTTGCCAAGAAACAACTTTGTTCTTAATAAGGAAAAAAGACGAAACAGCAAAAAGCGGGACCAAATTGCCAGAGGCCTGGACAATTTTCTGAAAAACATATCTGAACACTCCGTACAGTTTAATTAAACGATTGTAATGCCAATTTCCAAGCCGTCCCTGCCTCGTTGTGCTTTGGAAATTTCTCTTTGACTGTGAGGCTGCCTTCTCCCAATGAGCCAGGAGCTGTCAGAGGTCTTCAGGGTTCATCACCTTATGCATCCATTCTGTCAAAAATCCACAGCCCCTTTCCTTCTCTCTGGAGGACAGAGCGTGACAGAGAATGGTGACAGCCTGCCACGGTTAGAACACCAGGCAGCTTCCTCCTTGGGCTCCCCTCCCCGACCACCACAGGGCACCCAGGCTCTCTGCAGTTCCTCCCACACGCAGCTGTCTCCTGCCGGCCTCAGGGCCTTTGCACAGGCTCTTCCCACCAAGCTGCCATCTTATCTGTGGTCTTCGAACAAATTTGTGGCACAGAACACATCTCCTTGATTGTTCAATGTTCTGCCCTCTGCCCCTGGACTTGCCTGTGGCCAGCTCCTGGCTGGAATGGACACAGTCCAGGCTGGTGGTCCCTGTATCCCTTCCTCCACCCAGGACCTGGCAGGGTGTCCACCTTCCAACTATCATAAACAAAAAAACCCCCAAACTCACTGCTATCAAGTCAATTCCGACCCACAGCCACCCCCACTGGGTTTCTGAGGCTATAAATCTCTACAGAAGTAGGTCGCCCCATCATCCTTCTGCAGAGCAGCTGGTGGGCTTGAACCACTGGCCTTCTGGTTAGCAGCCAGAGCCTTTACCCACTATGCCCCCGAGGCCCTTTCCCCAACTATCACATACCCAACGAATTACTGACAGCCCCAGCTGGAACACTCAACAGGGACGGACGGGGACGAGAAGAGGAGTAGGGGGCTTCGTGTCGGCCCCACCTGCAGGAACATCCCTCTGAGGCTGTGTCCTGCGTCCTGGGCTCTCCTATGTCCCTCTCCTCAGTGCCTGGGGTCCCAGTGGCTCTATGAGGGATTTAATTACTGGCCAGAGTCCGCCACCACCAGGCAGCAGCTTCAAACAGACAAGACGGTTTCCTGTCTTGAGAAGTTCGTATATGCAATGGGAGGAGCTGCTGAGTGGTGGGTGCACCTGGGTCCTGCACCGGGGTGCCCTTCCCTTCCCTCCCAGGCCAGAGCCGGGCAAGGACCAGCACACTGTGTCCTTGTACGTGGCTCGTGGATCCTAATTCCTCTTTTCCCAACAGAAAAGCCAAAATCGAGCTGCCGTGGAGCCAACTCCTACCCTCGGTGACCTTGTGTGGGTCGGAGCAGAGCTGTGTCCCACAGTCTTCTGTGGGTGATTTTTCAGAAGGTAGGCAGGACTTTCTTCCCAGCCGCCCCTGGGTGGACTTGAACCGCCAACCTTTCTGTTAGCAGTTGAGTGCCCACTGTCGGCACCACCCACGGACCCCCTCATTCAGGGAGGTACTTCTCTACAGCTCCCCTCCCTGTGAAGGTGGGAGAGCTGAAGCTCACAGCCCCCCTCAGTTTCTCAAGGTCCCCGGGGGAGCTTTGCACACCCCTGGGGCCACCAGGGTCCCACGGCTTTGTCTAGAGGAGGGGACCGTCCTGGCTCCTCTCCCAGCCACCTCTCATGTGTGGGCTGGGATGTGGAGGACACGCTTTGCCTCCTGGGTTGGGGCAGAGGGATGAGGTGGTCCTGGGAGGAAAGAGCCTGCCAGCCTCAGCCTCAGGGAGGGGAGGAAGTGAGGGGAAGCAGGGGCCAGGAGTCTGGCGGCCTCAGACCTCAAGGGCTGGCCTCTCCCTGGAATCTAAACAGGTGTCCCTTCCTGACCCTGGTGGATGTGCACTTGGTGAAGAGGGGGGTCCATACAGAGGCAGTGTCCCTCCCCACCTCCAGGGCCTGGCTCCCTTCCCCACCTCCAGGGCCTGGCTCCCGTCATCCAGGGATCCCTGGAGCATAGGACTGTGGGGATGTCAGTGATTTGAACCCTCCCTATGTCAGTGTGAGAGTGTGAGTGAGTGGGAGTGCGGGAGGGCGGGTGCCAAGGGGCCTGGCTACCTTTCCTTGGGTCCCCACCCAGGAGGGGGGTGGGCCCCAGGATCAAGTTCCCAGGAGCTGGCGGTATGTGTCCGTGTGCGTGGGGGGAGGGCGGGTGCGGATGCAGGGCGCCCACCCACGGACACAGCGCGCGCGCGCACACACTCCCCAACACGCACCCATGGCGCGCGCACCGTCACATCTAGCACACGCGC
>NW_006922338.1:863406-877923 GCF_000298275.1 Orycteropus afer afer
GCGTTGGCGGCCACTGTCTTCTTCTGCCTGGGGCAGACCACGCGGCCGCGCAGCTGGTGCCTCCGCCTCGTCTGTAACCCATATCCTTCCCCGGCCGGGGCGCAGCGCCCCCTCGGCGTCCTCCGCCGCGCGTCCGGGAGCCTTGGCACCGTGCGGGCCGGGCGCGCGGGGGCGGGACGTCAGCCTGTCCCAGCGAGGGGGTCCGGTGCTGGCCGGTGGGAGGGGCAGCGGCGGCGTCTTTCCCGACCGGATGGGGGATCCCCGTTCCAAAGCCGGCTCCGGACCGGCGTGGGCATACGAGACGGGGCCAGGCCAGCGCGAGCCGGCGGGGGAACCTGGCTGGGGACACCCAAGCTTCCTGACCCTAGGTGGGATCTCTCCGGGGAGGGGCGAGCCTGGGAGGACGGGAGTAGGGGCGCAAAGTTTCTACTCTAGGCGTGCTTCTGAGCGCGTTGGAGACCCGCCGGGCCTGTGCGCAGTGCCAGTGTCTGGGCACCTCGCTGGGGAGCAGTGGCGTTGGTTTTGAACCCGATTTTCCGGGCTGAACGCGTGTGCCTGCTGATTTAAGTCATACGCATGGGGTGGGGAGGCAGGGAGGCTGCTGGCACGTCCAGAGCGTCCCGTCTCCCAAGTCCCTCTTCCTGGCTGGAGAGGGTGGAGCTGCCCTCTGTGTCCCTGCTGTGAGAGGGGCCCAGGCTTTCAGAAGATTCCAGAGCTGCTGGGCTGGGGTGCAGGCAGAGGGCAGCAGCCCCCCCTCAACAGGGAACCGTGGTTGTCATACTGGCTTGTCACCCGCTGGTGGCCTTGGAGCTGGTGGCCGGGCTGGGGTGCCTCTCCTTGCTACTGATTCCATCTGGGAGGTTCAGCTTCTGGGGTCGGGGTCTGGAGGAGAGGAGGTAGGCCCAAAGTTTGTGTCAGAGGGAGAGGGAAGGGGGTGGGGGGCGAGTGTATATATCTTTCCTACCTTGTGTGTTTAACTGTATAAATATTAGATACAAAACAGGCATCTGGACCAAAAGAAGTAATAAAAGCCATGTTCTCTTCTCAAATCCAAACACCGGGTGAGTCAGAGTCACCACCCGCCTGGGAGGGAGGTGGTGGTCTGGAGTGCAGGGGGCTGGGGCCCAGGGCAAGGCCCTGTCTGCCCTGGGTCTCTGTGGCCCACGAGTGGAGTCTGAGGTGGGTGAGTGTCTGGATGGGGTGGGTGTCCTTGAGTAGGTGCCGTGTGCTCAGCCCCCCAGGCGGGCCCCTGGCTGACCTTGGAACGTGGCACCACCCTTGTTTTCAAGACATGGAAAAGCCAGGCCACCTTGTTTTGGAGGGGGAAGGGTGGTGTGGCGGGCCACAGGGCGGGGTGGGGTGCGAGGGGAACCGCGCCTCTGTTTGTCCTGTCCGCGCATGGGGGACCAGATAGGAGAGAGGGCCAAGCGGGCCTGGACTTTCTCTCTTTGACAGCCTGGGTCTGGCGGCCCCCGGCCCCTCGCAGCTGGGGGCGTCTTTGAACCTGGCCCTGGCCTTCCAGGCCGGCTGTGCCTCTGAACTGCCAGCAGGGTGAAAGGAAGGGGTGGCCTCCCACAGCTGGGGTGCCAGTGGGCACCTCTGTGCCCTGGCTGCCCTGTGACAAGGGATGCGAATGTTGCTGGGTCCCCGTGGAGAGGACGGAAGTTGCTGGTGGCAGCAGGTGAGGGCTCTTGGCTCCCAGGCCTGTCCCTCCTGGTGTGGGCGCTCTGGGAGGGTGAGGGGGGCTACTTTGGTGTCCCCCAAGTGTCTCCGGTCCCCAGATATTTCTGCACACAGGGAGACTTTGTGAGATGCGCTCAGACCCCCCAGATCCTCGTACTCTGGCCCATGTGTGGACTCCCACCTCTGCCCAGAGACCTACCCATGGCAAGATGGGGTGCTGACCTGTGGTGGATGCCGGGTGCTGGCCGGTGGGGTGGCGCTCTCGGGCACGGGGGAGTCTAAAATAGGCCGTGTGCCTGGACAGGTGTTGGGGGTCGGTTTACTCTGGGAATCCTGTTGGGCACGGCGGGAGCTTCGGAGCTCTGTGTTCCCGGGAGGTGGAGGAAGAGCTGTGTTTGGGGTGCAGGGAGGGCAGTGGGCGGTCCGTGTGGCTGCGTTTCTCCGGGGACCCTCCATGTGCTAGAGGGTGCTCCTTTCCCTGACGCTACACCCCTCGGAGGAGGAGGCGTGTTTAGGTATGCCCTGAGAATCCACGCTGGGCGTAGCTGCTTCTACTCCCGGAGGCTGGCGTGTGCCCAGCCGACGTCCACAGCGCCCACGACGTCCACCCGAGCCCACTCCGTTGGAATGCAGGGAGAGGGGCCCTCTTCCAGCCTCAGACCTTTCCGGAAGCCCGTGTCCACGGTCCCCAGCGCAAAGAAACGTGACCCTAGAGGTCTGTTCCCACTTGGAGCAGCGTCACCTCCCAGGGCGGTCTTGTCCTTATTGACTTGTTTGGCTTTTTAGAGATAATTGTGCAGGAGCTTTTTGGGTGAGCGCTGTGTCTCCTACACAGGTGTATTTATAGAGGGAGGTGGGTGGTACTGCATGTGGTCGCCCACTCAGCTGGGCTCCATTCTGCCCAGGCTCCCCCGGGGTTCCTGACTCCGGGCTCGCCCGTGGCACGCCCGCTGGGTCCAGTTCCCGGGCTGGGGAGGCCTCCCCTGGAGACACAGCCGGCTGCGGGCAGGCACTGGGGGGAAGGGGCCCCCGTGATCCCAGATAATCAAGGGAGGTGGGCCTGGTTGAGGGTGTTGAGGCACGAGAAGGTGGTGGGGGCACCAGAGGGCTTGGGGAGGGCTGGAGCCCTCAGAGGTGCCTAGCAGGGCTGGCTAGTGTCACCCATCCTAGAGCCCTGCCCAAGTCGCTCAGCCACCCAGGGGCGGAGGGCTGGCCTGACTCTGAGGCCAAGGCGTTTGGCATGGGCCTGCCCAGGCAGGAGCCTCAGAGGGGCACGTCTGACTACTTAAGAGCATTGTGTAAAAATCGATGTTCTCGGGCTGACTGCTGGCTGCCCTGATGCGCTCCGTCGGCGGGCAGGTGGCGCACACGGCGGGCGTCCCCGTGTGGATGCACTCTGGGCATCACGCTGACAAAGGCCCCCCTCTCTTTTGTGATATTCGAGCCCCTGTTTCCCCTCCCGGGCTGTGCCAGCCCCCTTCTGCTTTGTACAACCCCAGCATAGGTGGGAAGAGAACCACAGGATGTTACTGATCTCAGGCAGGTCCCCCTCTCCTCACATGTCCTCACTGAACCCTAGAGTGGGCACTTTGAGGGGCCGTGTCATCTGGGAGGGGCTGGGGCTGGGCTTGGAGGTGGCTTCCTTCCTGCCTTTCCTGCAGCCTGCCCCATCCTTGGGGACTTCTGTGTGGGTTCCGAACCCCAGGCCCCATCAGCTGGCCTGGGTCCCATCCCAGGCACCTAATGCGTATTTCCCTGGACTTGAGTGTCCTGGGGACCCCACAGCAAGCCTGGCCATCTCCCAGGAGCCCCTCACACAGGCCCAGGCAGCACATAGTGGGCCCACGGGGCGCTGTGCCTGGGCTCCCCCCTCCAGCAGCCGGCTCCCCTGCACGTCGGCTGGACCTGTGGCACAGGGGGGCCAGGACATGCTCCTCGGAGACACACTGGAGGCCTCGTTAGGGCGGTTGTCTGTGCAGGGCCCTGTGGGGCTCACGGGCTGCCCTGATTCCCTGATGGAAAAACGAGTGAATTACGGGCGCGTCCACTCATCTCTCAGCTCCCATTGTCCCCCTGCACTCCAGAGGCCGTGGCTGCCTGCCACATGCTGGGGTGCAGTCCTGTCTTCCGGCTCCTGTTGGGCAGGGTAGGGACTGTCACACCCCCACCCCACGGTGGCATGGATGGTGCTGGGTGCGACAGACACACAATGGGACAGGGCCGTCCAGCCAGGGTGGCTCTGTGTGGAAGAGGCGTTTTGTCTGCGAGCTGGGGGCCCACCTTGGGCTCGGGAGCCATGGGGAGGTGGGGGCGGCTCCTGGGGCTATGGGAAGGCCCCGTGTGAGCGCCTCCTGCCGCTCTGCTGAGAGATAGGGGGCCCTCTCCCCTCTGGGAGGTGGTGAGTGTCCCCAGCTACCTGCCCGGCTCTGAGCATCAGCAGGGCCCCACACGATCATGGGGGGTGGGGGACGCACTCGGAGAGGGGATGGCACATGGGGGATGTGGCCCGAGCGACATGGCCCCCTCATTCGACAATGCTTTCCTGGCTCTGGGGCTCCATGCTGGTGCCCCGGGTTCCACCTGGTGAGTGAGTGCCTCTAGTGCCAGCCCAGTCCCTGGTGGTGTGGGCCAGATGGGAGGCCAGCAGGAGCTGGGAACCAGAGTGGCAAGGCGGAGGGTCCCAGACAGCACAGACAGCGTGTGCAAAGGCCCTGGGGCAAGCAGGGCGTGTCCATGTGTCTGGAGCCTCCAGATCCGAGGTCTACCAGGGAAACTGAGGGGCAGGGGAGGGCTTGGGGACGGGCCGGGGAAATGAGTTAGGGAATTGGGCCTCTTAAGAGGGGTGACGGGGCCAGCCTGGGGGCTCTAGGCAGTCTCCCACCAGCTAGGGTTGGGAGCTGCTGGGCCATGCTGGGACCAGGCCTGGGGGCCAGTGAGGGAAGGAAGGGGAGGTGGAAGGCACTGCAGGGATCAGACTAGGGGTGGGCCGTGGTGCAGCCCCGGTGACGTCATGGCCAGTGCCACCCCGTGAAGGAAGCCCTCTGTCCAGCTATGCTACCCCATCTGGCCGGGGACGCCCCATGACGTGTGGAGCATACAGTGGTGGTCCCAGGTGCCTCCCACACCACCCCAGCCCAGCGGGTGGGCAGCTCCCCGGAGCCCCTGGCGAGACGCCAAGTTCCAGGTCGGTTGTGGGGGAGGAAACAGGGTCCGGGCCGGCCTGTCAAACGCTGTAGGACGAATCTGGGCAGCCCTGAGCTGGCTTGCGCGTCTAAACCCGGCCCGGCTGTCAGGGTCAGCGAGGAGGCTCTCCTACGTAATACGGCGTGGTCTGGTCTGTGCGCTGTCCGTCCTTCCATTCCCTCTTGGATGTGGGCATGTAACGCAGGGCACAGGAGGGTCCTTTGTCCTTCTCTTGATAGTTTTCACAGAACACCTAACAGCTAAGTCACAGCGCTCGGACAGGTCCCCCTGCCCACCCCCCGGCCCGGCTGCCCTGCCCACCCCCGGCTCCTCCAAGAACCGCTGTGGCTCGGGGCTGGGTCCTCGTTGGGGATGGGGTGGCGGGGAGAAGCCGGCAGCGCGTTGGGGCGGCGAGTTGGCAGCAGGCTCTGGCACGGCTTCGGAGCTGCCGAGGATGACAGATGGGACGGCTAGGCTCTGGTGTCGGCTCGGTGTGTGGCTCTGCTGGGGACGGCCGTGGAGCAGGCACGTGTCTGGGGGGAGCTGGTAGGTCCCCGCGAGGGCGGTGTGGCGTCATGGCTGCCGTGGCTTCAGGCTGGGAGCCGGGATGCGGCCGCCGGGCCCTGGGCTGTGACGAGTGGTGACAGCTGATGCGTGTGCTGACTTGGGGCATGGGGCGGGGGCTCGACTGCCCTGGGGCCAGCGGGCGAGTCCTCACGTGGCCGAGGCCACGACCTTCGCCCCCCAGGGTCTCCCTTCTGTGCGTGTGAGAGGGTTCCCCTGCGTTCAGGGACAAGGAGGGAACAGTGTCCCCTGCACCCTGGGCTCTGCCTTGGACCCGGGTGCTCCTGTCAGGGGGGGGAGCCAGGCTGGCCGAGAGGGGCCTGGAAGCCCCCCAGTGTGGTGTCCCTGCACTCCTAGAAGTTTAGGGCCGCCCCAGCGTCTCCTGTGATGTGGGGCCGGCTCTGCTGAGCTGTTGGCCCGTGGCCGGCTGGCCCTGTTGGCCGTGGTCTGCTTTGTGTGCTGTGCCCTTGCGTCTGGTTGAAAGTGGCCCTTCCGTGGGGAGTGAGGCTGGGTCTCCTCGTACTGACAGTGGGGCCCAACAGCTGATGTTGGCAGAGGGTGACAGTGGGGTCCCTGCTCAGCAGACCCGGGAGCCGTGGGGGGCCAAGGCCTGCTGGGAGCTGGATCGTTGCTCGGGAGCCAAGGAGCCTGGCAGGGGCTGGCGGCTCTGGGCTCAGCCTGCATCCCTTCTACGCTGCTGGGCTCGCGGGGAGTTCAGCGCGTGGGGCTGCAGAGGGTCCCCTTCCCTGCCCCCTTCCCTCCCCTTCCCTCCCCCCCATCTCCTCCTCCCTGCTTCTCAGTCTGCATTCTCCCCTCCGCTCACCTGGGTGGGGTCCCTGGCAGGAGGTCTCGTCTCTCTGCCCCCTGGGTGAGGCAAGGTTGCCCCTTCTGGTCTCCTCGGTGGTGAGGGGATGTGTCTGGGAGCCAGTTCCCCTCTCTACCCTGGGTGCTGGCTGGGCTGGGGTCCTGTCTGGTCCTGCTGTGGCATTGAGGAGGACGAGAGAAGTTCGGGGGGCTTGGCAGAGATGGGGCCCCGCCTGCCCACCCCATGGAAGGTGAGGGAGAGGCCTGGGCAGGTTGGGGTCTTGCCAGTGGCCTTCAGAGGCCAGCGTGTCAGATGTTCCTGGGGGTGGGGTGGTGGGGGCAGGGCATTTACAGGAGATGGGGCAACAGGGTGGCAGTGTTTATGGGGGCAGTGATGTTTATGGGGGACAAGGTGGCAGGGCAGGGCGTTCATGGGGGACAGGGCAGCAGGTGTGGTGTTAACAGAGGCAGGGTGTTTGTTGGGGACTGGGCGGCTGGAGTGTCTAGGACACGCAATGTGTGGCTGCCAGGTGTGTATGTGAGTGGGGATAGGTGTGTGACGGTGTGCGTGTGTGTCTGCATCCCCATGCAGGCGTGTGAGGGTGTGTGTGTGTCTTCGTGGGGACAGGCATGTAAGGGTGTGTGTGTGTGGGGGGACAGGTGTGTGAAGTTGTGTGTGTGCTCATAGGGACAGGCGTGTGAGGGTGTGTGTGTGTCTGCGTGGGACAGGCGTGTGAGGGTGTGTGTGTGCATGGGGACAGGTGTGTGAAGGTGTGTGTGTGCGCGTGGGGACAGGCGTGTGAGGGTGTGTGTGTGTCTGCATGGGACAGGCGTGTGAGGGTGTGTGTGTGTCTGCATGGGACAGGCGTGTGAGGGTGTGTGTGTGTCTGCGTGGGGCAGGCGTGTGAGGGTGTCTGTGTGTCTGCGTGGGGTAGGCGTGGGAGGGTGTGTGTGTTCCCACTCATCCCCTGTGTGGATCCATCACCCCCAGGTACTCCCGTGGACACCCCTCACACACAGACCCCCAAACACCCGCACTCTCTCATGCTGTGAGGCTCACAGGCCATGTGCCCTGCCCACGTGGTGGCTGCCCCCAGAGGGGACCAGGGTGAGGGCACGGGTGGGCTGGTGGGCATGCCAGGAACCCAGCACTGCCTTCCAGGGCGAAGTGCGGTGGTGATGCCGAGCCCTTGGCAGCCCGGAGCCCCTGGGAGAGGCAGCAGCCGTGAAATTGATAATTTTCGGCTCCCTGTCGGGAGGAGGCGTCTGTCAGAAGCTACACAGGGCGTCCTGATGCTGGGTCAGGGGCCCCTCCCGGCAGTCCACGTAGGGGCAGGGAGGGGGAGCCCCGGAGGATATGAGGCCACGTGTGTGAGTGACAAGTGGGGGCCACGGTTACGTGCTCACAGTCACTGTCCTCGGCCCTCTGAGCTCCCTTGCCCGATTTAGGGCTTTTGACAGAGTGCAGCATGCTTCCCACACGTGTGCATGTATATGCACATGTGCACGTTTGGGTCTGCATGGGGGGCACACATCTGTGTGTGCATGTATGTGCACCTGTGTGTGTTTGGGTCCATGTGTGTGTGAAGGCACATCTGCATATGTGTGTGAAGACATGTGGGTGTGCATGTATGTGCATGTTTGGGCCCATGTGCATGTGGGCACACATGTCTTCATCTGTGTGAGGACGTGTGTGGGTGTGCACGTGTGTGCATGTTTGAGCCTGTGTGCCTGTGTGCACACACGTCTATGTATGTGAGGACATGTGAGTGGGTGTGCATGTGTGTGAGGACGTGTGTGTGCATGTGCATGGGCATACACGTTTAGGCCCATGTGCCTGTGGGTGCACCCATCTGTATGTGTATGTGTGTGAAGACGTGTGCGTGGGTGTGCATGTGTGTGCATGTTTGGGCCCATGTTCATATGGGCACACGTCTACACGTGTATTTGCGAGGATGTGTGTGTGGCCGTTCATTATCATGTGTGTTGATACACTCTGCTTTCTCCGCAGGTACATGCGTGTGCAGGTGTGTGTGTGGGGGTCTGTGTGGAGTACATGGGTGCATGTATGAGTGTGTAAATGAAGCACTCACATGTGCACACACGATTTCCTGCACTGTAGAGCACTCCACCTCAGTGGTTTCTCTCCTGTGCTGTGTATGTGTGTGAGCTTCCAAGCCCAGGTGCCAGGCACTGTGGGGAGTGTGGGTGGGTGGGAGGCCCCTCACTTGGCTGTGACAGGCTTGGGAAGTGTCTGGGCTGCAGCTGCCGCTCCGGGCCCCAGCGAGAAGAACTGTCCGCTTGCGCCGTCTCGGGGAGAGGGCAGCTCTGTCGGTGGACACACGGGCCCGGGGAGGCCTGCCTGGCAGCCGCCCGCAGCACCGCCCGCTGCTTCTCGAGGAGCAAGGATGTGCGACCTCAGGCCTCTGGTGGCGCAGCGCCTAAGGCATCTGACTGCTGACCAGAAGGCTGGCGCTTCAAACCCACCAGCACTCCGCGGAAGGAAGGTTGGGCGATCTACTTCCATAGTGGTACTGCCTCGGAAACCCAAGGAGGGGTAGCTAGGAGTCGGAGCCGACTCGACGGCAGTGAGTTTGGTTTTTGGTATTGGTGTATAGTTATACATGTAATTTAATAGATGTAACCATATAAGGAAAATAAGGCAATCTACTTCCGTAGTGGTACCGCCTCGGAAACCCAAGGAGGGGTCGCTAGGAGTCGGAGCCGACTCGACGGCAGTGAGTTTGGTTTTTGGTATTGGTGTATAGTTATACATGTAATTTAATAGATGTAACCATATAAGGAAAATAAGGCAATCTACTTCCGTGGTGATACTGCCTCGGAAACCCAAGGAGGGGTCGCTAGGAGTCGGATCCGACTCGACGGCAGTGAGTTTGGTTTGGTTTTTACCTCAGGCCCTTAGTCGCCAGCTGGGGGTCGTCTCCAGGCCCCAGAGGCCCAAGGTCGGGGCTGGGGGACACGTCAGCTCGGTCTGAGGCCACCTACCCTTCTCCTGGGTTCAGGCTGGAGGGCACATTCTGGGGGTGGCACGAGCTGGAGGCAGGATGCTCCGGGGCTGGGGGTCAGGAGGGGGGATTTGTGGCCTGAGGCCCTGGAGGCTGTGGAGGGTCTGGGCTGGGGGTCTTCCTGCCCCACTTACACCCTCAAGGGGCATCTGAGCCCGGCTTGTCGCCCGGCTTCTCCTCCGCTCTGCAGGGTCTGCTGCTGGGCTGGGCTGGGCGGGCACAGGCTTGGTGACCCCTGCCAGGGAGGCCCGACAGCCCTGAGGCCTGACCCAGCCCAGCCAGTGCCCAGACGAGCCCTGCCCCTGTGTGCCCATGGGCCTGGGTGCCAGCCACAGCTCTGCCGCCTGGGTGGTCTGAAGGGTGGTGGGGTGGCCTGCTGGGCATCAGACCTCATGTTGGGCGGGGAGACCAGCACTGAGGGGTTGCTGGAGGGCTGGCCGAGAGGTGGCTGCCTGGGCCACCCTGTTCCCTGAGGAGGGCTGCGTGGGCGTCACGGGCTGGCCAGCTGTCATCCCGTCCTTCACAGAGCCCCCACCAGCCCTGAGCGGCTGGCCTGAGCTCGTTACGGGGGCTGGGGTCCTCGGGGCTGGGATCCTCGCGCCCCCTGGCGAGGCGTGGAGCCCGGTGGGCCCTCTGGAGATCTGCGAGCCGGCCCTTTGTCTCTGACCCGAGCACCGTCCCGGCCGCAGACAATGAGTCAGCCTGCATTGGCTTCCTGAACGCCAGGAGGACATGTCCAGGCCGCTGGGCTCTGCGCCAGCCCTGCCCTTGTCGGGGGCCCATGCAGAGGGTCCCCGCGTAGAGGCTGCTGTGTGACGGACCGAGGTGGGGCATCTGAGATACCCTCCCCACCCGTGTGGGGTCCTCGCGCCCCTCTCGTCCACGACGTTCAGCTGTGTGGCGTCTTCTTGTCTCTGGCCCAGGAGGGACCGATGTGCTGGGCGGCCCGGCCAGAGACCATGAGGCCATCTGCCAGGTCTGTGCCGGTGATGAGGGGTCCCCGCCTGGGAAGCAGAAAGGTTGGGGTGCTGGGGCTGGGTCTCCAGGTGGTGCAGGACCCTGCTGAGCTGCGAGTGACGTCTTAACTAGATGGGTGCTGCCCCCACTTCGACTCCACGCCCGCCACTCTCTGTGAGAGATTTTGGGGTACACAGCATCTAAATGCTTGGCACCTGCTCCCCTCCCCAACGTCTGCGCACCCCGATATTCTGGGTTCTTGCATGACTCCCTAACGTCTGTCATCAAAAGCGCCCCTTCGGCCCCCCACCCCCACAACATTGAGACCTTGTGTCCCAGGGGCCTCGTGGATGGAGTTGCTGATCTTGGGTTTGTCCAGAGAAGCCTCCCTGTGGAGGGACCCCAGGTCGTGGTGCTTAGGCAAGCAGGTTTTCAACAGGGCTCACTGTCCAGTGGACCTTAGAATTTTCTGGAACTTTCCCTTGTAGCCAGGAAGCCATCTTTCCAAGCAACTGAGTTTATAGTTATTTGGGTGCAGTGGGAAGCAGGGCGGGGCACCAAGGACAGAGACCACAAGGAGGGGGCCGGCTGGTAGAGTGTCCTGGGGGGCCCCTGAAGTAGGAAGGGGGCAGTGGCAGAAGCCAGGGTGTCTGGGGCTTGGTGGGGGGGTGGGAGACCCTATGGGAGAAGTTTACACTTTGTTCCAAGAGCAGTGGGGGTGCAGATCCCCGGAGAAGGGCCTGGAGGGGGGAGTTCAGAGAATGAGAAGGGAAGGGGGCGCCCAGGCCTGGGGGTTTACCGAGCTGGAAGGAAATGGACTAGGGGGCCGCTGAGGGTACTTTGTACCACAAGGTGGGGGGTAACCTCATGGCCCTAAGGAACAATCCAGGGGATGGGGGTACCCAACGGGGGCTCCTTAGCACCCCCAAAGTGGTGTGCTGTCCACGGCCTTGTCCTGTGGGAAAGACAGCCCTGAGGTCAGGGCCCCGAGTCACCTCACTGAGCCACACCCCGCCCCGTCCCAGCCCCACGTATGGGGCACTTTAGCGCTGTGTTTCATAGCTGGGGAAACCGAGGCAAGGTAATTGGCTGAGGCACCCGGGATTCAGAACTGGGCAGGCCCCCTCCAGGGCCCACTTGTTTTTTAATGGCACTGTTGAGGTTCAGAGCTCTGGTGGTGCCATGGTTAAGGCATTTGGTTGTTAACCCAAAGGTCAGTGGTTCAAGCCCACCAGCTGCTGCATGGAAAAAAACATGAGGCAGTCTGCTTTCGTAAAGACTTACAGCCTTGTAAACCCAGTGGGTGTCGCTGTGAACTGGACTGGACTCGACGGCAGTGGGTGTGGTTTCCTGGTGGCGGGGGTGTAGCACACAGGCCACAGACCACCCATGTAAAGTGTGCAGCTTAGTGGGGGTTGGGGGTCCTAGTCTCTTCAGGACACCCCACAGAAGCCCTGGTGGCGTCACAGTTTAAGTGCTTGGCTGCTGGCCGAAAGGTTGGCCGGTTAGCATCCACCAGAGGCTCCAAGGAAGGCTTGGCCCTTTGCTCCTGGGAAGACGGCAGCCTTGCGCTCCCGACAGGGTGGTTCTGCTCTGTCACGGGGGTTCGCTTCGGGTCAGAATCGAGTCTCTGGTGCCTGGCAGCAACATCATCCCACCAGGAACCCCATACCCTTTAGCAGGCACTCCCTGTCCCCTCTCCCCAGCCCTGATAGCCTCTAGTCTGCTTTTTGTCCTTGTGGGTTTGCCTGGCAGCAACATCATCCCACCAGGAACCCCATAGCCTTTAGCAGGCACTGCCTGTCCCCTCTCCCCAGCCCTGATAGCCTCTAGTCTGCTTTTTGTCCTTGTGGGTTTGCCAGTTTACAGACATGGGACCCTCCAGCTGTGGGTTGGCCCCTTTTCACTGCAGCGTGGTTTTGCGGCTCATCCATGGGGTAGCTTGAGCCCTCTTCCGTTGTGTGGGGCGACTGCGTGATGGGTCCCGCTCCAGCGCTTGGCTGCTGTGAATAGTGTGACTTGGAGCTTTGCGTTCAGGTTGGTGGCACAGACACCCAGGAGCGGAATTGCCGGTTCACGTGGCGACCGTCTGGAATCCTTTGAGGAGCAGTCTGAGTGTGTTCCTTGGCAGCGCCCACTTCTTAATCCCCCACCCCACCTGACTTGGGGTTCCAGGGACATTGGGTCCACTGTAGCCTTGGTGATTGTACCCAGGAGGGGACACTGGGCTCCATTCTCCAGCCTGGCCTGAGCGTGGGGCCACCTTTGTTTTCAGGGCATGGCACCGCCCCGGGCACCACCCAAGGATGCCTCAGAAACTTGTATTGAAGAAGCAGCTGGAAAATTCTGGTCCCCAGTGGTCCCCGTGGCCCCGAGAGGGCCCCGTGGGTGGGGTCTGCCCCCCGGAAGTGGGGCCCTGGTGGCTCCTCCTGGGTTTAAAGGACCTTCTGGTGTAGTTTAGACGCTCCCCAGAGCAGGGGCTCGTCGGCCACCCCGGCCCATCCTCGGGGCCTTGTCCCGGCCCACAGGTGGGAGGGGCAGGTACCAGTGCCTGGCAGGCTGGGTGGGAGAGGCTGGTGCCTGTGTGTGTCTGTGTGTGTGTGTGGTTTCCCGGCATCCATCCATCTCTCCTTCCCTCCCTCCTTCTCTGTCCCCTGGAGAATTCAACACCCACACATGGAATAAGGAAAAAAATTATTAATGAGCTTGGCGCGGTTGCCATGGGAACTTGTTGGTAATTAGTCTCTGGGGTTTCCTTCCACCTTTTCCGAGCCGGCGCGGGACCAAAGCTCTGCTCCCCGCCATCACCACAACACGTTACTACCGAAGCCGGGTTGCCGTGGCAACCCGTCACTAATCCCCAGCCGGGCTCCTGGTTTACTGGCCTGGCCCCGAGGAGCCCAAGTTACATAAAACCATTGAGTGTGTTGGAAGTGGCTCAGACTTAGAGACCCCTGCCCCCGTCCCGACATGCACACGTGTCACCAGCCCTCCGTGCAGGCCAGTTCCATGCTGTGTCTGGAGGAGCCCCCATCCCAGGACACCCTGGGCGTCCTGAGATGCTGGGAAGTGCCTGGCGCCTGTGGCCTTGGCAGCTTTGTTTGCGGGGGCCCCTGGGCAGCTGGGCCTTTGTTTGGTCTTGGACCCACTTCAGCTGGGGCCGCTGGCCCGCAGTAAGCAGTCGCTGACCCCGCGTGTGTCCAGGCAGACCACCGGGTCCCTCGGGGTAGACTTGAACCTGAAGCCTTTCTGTTGGCGGCCGGGCTCCGTCCACCGTCAGCATCCCTCAGGTTCTGCCCAAAACCCTCCTGTTAGAAGAGTCGCTGAAACGTTCTGGGCCTGGAGAGAGAGTCCCTTAGACCCAGGCCCGGTCTCCCTCTGCTCGTGCCATGGTGGGAAACCTTGCAGAAGGACCGGGCAGGGTGCAGTGGTGGGGTTTTGCAGTCTGGGCAGGCGTGTCCTGCGAGGCCGGGGTCGAGCCTCCAGTCTCTCAGAGCTCGTCCTGCAGAAGGTCTGAGGGAGGTGGGTGGCCCTCGATGGCCGCCCTTGTGCCGGCTCACCCGAGGAGCCCCAGCACCATCAACGGCCCCTTCCTTGTCCCTCCGGCACGTCTCTGAGGCCCTGCCGGGGCTACTGGGTACAGGATTCTCGCTCCCGTGTGCCACCTGGCCCATGCCAGGTGCTCTTCGGAGTGGGAGCGGGTAGTCCTGCCAGCACCTCCCAGAACTGAGGAGGTTTGATGCTGCAGGCTGGGAGGGCTTCCTGGAAGAGGCATCCCTTGCACCCTGCTGAGATTCTGGATAGGCTCGGTGTGAGGGAGGGTTCCTGGGGACAACCCAGAAGTGTCTGTGACCCCCATGAAACCCCTCACTCAGCCTGCAGCCCCGTCTCTGACTTGGTCAGGTGGAACCCCCCACTCAGCCTGCAGCCCTGTCTCTGACAGTCGGGGAGCCCCCCACTCAGTCTGCAGCCCCGTGTCTGACAGTCGGGGAACCCCTCACTCATCCTGCAGCCCTGTTTCTGACGTTCGGGGTCTGCCGTGTGCACCACCTCCTGCTGAGACCTTTTCAGAACCCAGAAAGTAACCTGGAACCAGCCTTCCCGGCTCTGGCCTCCTTAGCCACAACCTCCCCCACCCCCTGCCTCTAGGGGTGCTCATGTGGGCACCTCGTCTTCTCCCCGAAGCCCAAAGGCCCAGTTGTGGGCCTTCCTTCAGCTCCAGGCATCCCTGGGCTTCCCGAGACCAACTCCCCACCAGGCACCCCTTCTTCCTGAGACCCCCCCTCCTCTTGCAATTGGG